>NC_072865.1:22116599-22204589 GCF_028858705.1 Grus americana
TTTGCTAAGGAATTGATGGAATATAATGAGATTCAAAAGGAGCGTAGGCGTTCGTTTTCCATACTTTACATGTCTGTAATGGAGAAGCAGATTGTCAGAAGAATCAGGAGGAGTTCCACTCCACCTCTCTATCGTTAGATGGACTGGATGATCCAGGGGATTAGCAGCGGTAGGAGTTCCATATGTAGGTTACTCGCTCCAATATGGCAGAGATGACAGTTGCCCAACAGTTATAATTTTGCAGCAGTTGTTAAGGAGCGAAGATGTGTCTTTTACTAAAGCTTCTCTGTAATGACATCTTCACCCTCCTGAAAGCCATGAGGAGGCCAGAAACTGAAGAGTTGTAGTTGCTGGATTTTCTGCATCTCTCCTACTCTGATTTGAACCATTGCTTCAAAGCTCTTCAGAGGAGATATGCAAGACAAATTGTCTTCATTTCCTCTTTTGTCTGTCTGTCTCATGTGGATAGACGGATAGATTTTATCCTGGCCTGCAGACTGGAGGCTTTCACTAGTATTTTCTTGTCATTGTTAACTATTTCTTAGGAATTAAAAGATCAGACTTCTTTGTAAGGAAATCTTAAATTGATGAAGGAGTTTGAGAGGAGAGATGATGCTAACAAACGTATGTGGAAAATAAAAGAAAAAGTTGTGAAGAAAAAACCCAGGGTAGCTGATGTTTTCTATCCCCAAAAATCACCTGGGCAGGAGTCTGAATAGCTCTCTATTAGTAATGCTGTCAGTATCTTCCCTAGAGTAATGGCATTGAGTCATATTACTAGATATGACTTTTCTTGAAATGTGGTCACTATCCTTGCTTCGAGCTAGAGGTATGTGCAAAATGCTGCTAGGACATCTGGCTAGAAATGGTGATTAAATAGCCCCGTACGTAGGATTGCCGTACAAGTATTTTGCATCCTGGATGACTTGCCAAGTAAGTAGTGAAGTTAAATAGACTAAACTGGCATTTCAAAATTGAGCTTTACTGTCTTTGGGCTAAATCATGTTTTCTTGATGTTTGATAGTGCCCTGTAGCCATTAAGACTTGCTCTTTTTGCATCTCACCGCAACAAAGATGATTTGCAGTGCATGGAGCTGCAGAGCATATGGAGAGGAAAAAAATCCCCACACACCAAATTTGGGAGGAAAAAGATTGGGGAGAGTGACTGTTTTAAATTAACATCATTTTTTTTGTGTGTTGTGTTTTCTTTAAGGTCCAAGTCTCCCTGCAGTGCTTCATCAGTGCTGCTGTATCCACGAAGAGGCAAAGAGGCGTAACAATCAGTCTAGGTCAAGGTCACGTGGTTATCACCGGTCAAGGTCTCCAGTACGTAAAGGCCAGTCTCCCACTGAACAGACTACACCTCAAGGGAAAGAAGGAAGGGAGCATTTTAACAGATACAAAGAAATTCCACCTTAAGTTGTTTATGTTCTTATTCATCTTCCTATTACGTCTATAAAAATTTTTTGAACTTGTGCATGCTCATTATTTTGAACAAAATACACAACATCCAATAGCTTTTCTCAGTGTTTAGCTACAGCTGCTAATCTTTCCAGAGCAGAGCTATGCTGTAAGACCTTTTTTTTTTGGTAAAGACAGCAAGAGAAATCACAAGAAAAGATTTGCCCCGTAATAGTCCAATTAAGTAGAAATTCCAATGACTGCAAACGTGACTTTAAAGGAACTCCATTGGGCTAATAGTGTGATGTTCAGAAAAGCTCACTGTGGTGACTGGCACAGTAGATGAGAAATTGGCTTAGCTGTAACTCGAGTCTTAAACTGATTCAAAGGAAAAAAAACCAACAACCAAACAAAAAACAACAACAAAGAGAGAAAGCAAGGATTTAAAAGACCAGACTTTGTGCCCGATATTGCTCATTTATATCAGTTGCCAGTGTTTGTGTAAAGCTTGTGGCTGGAGATTGGAACGTTCTTGCTAACCCCGATTTTAAGGCTGCAGTGTAATAGCATGCAACGAAGGCAAAACCAGCCAAGGTGCTCTCAGGAACAGCAGTAATGTGCATTATACAGCACCTTTATCGCAAGCTGAACAAGGACAGGATAACACAGAACTCCCTTTGGGAAATGCATTCAAATCATGTTGAAGATGCTGAATTCAAGACCCCACTGTATTAGCTCCTGGTGTCACTCAAAACTGAACAGCTACCATCTGCCTTTGTGAACAAGACATGGATGGATGCCAAAGGCAGAGTGGCACCGAGCTGCTGGCTCCCTTGGGGCTGCAGGCCCCACACAACAGGGCTTTCTCAGCAGGGAAAAAAAGGTCATTGTGCTCATTTTCTGCATTTTCTGTTCTTTCTCCAACATATGTGCTAAGGCTGTACAGACTGATGTGTGTCTGGGAGAGCTGACAGAGGATCAGCAGCAGGCAGATAGCTCTACCCGCCACAGGAGACGGGGCTCCTTCACACATCAGCTAGTGTTGAGACTGGTGTGTACGTTCGTCAGGGGCACGGCTGAGGCACACTCGCCCATGCAGAACCTTACGGGAGGGCTGGCTGGGCTACACCTGTGTCACAGGGACAGCGGGCAAGTATGCTGAGATTTTGAACACAAGCCACTTGTCAACATTCAGTCCAGAGAAAATCCATGACTAAAAAAACTAACCAGCCTAAATGGCTTCCTGTTAGGCAGCAGACTCTGGATGAGATTTCCTATAGAAAGCTGAAAACTACTGTTGTAGCTTATTTGCTATTGTTATACAGTCATCTGTAAGCATCGTCAGTCCTTTTCTCCTGCTCACCTTTCTCTATTGGATGTATGCTACTTTGCCCTTCCTTTTCCTACACTACAGCAGTTGCCACGGGATTTCGCCACCTGCTAATCCCAGGCTCCTCCACTATGCTCCCTGAGGGCAGTAGGGATTTCCTCCTGGGAATACTCAGTGTGGCCAACGGCAGCTGCTTGCGGAAGTAGCAGGCAAGAAAATGAACCCACCACACATTACGAACCATAACTTCATTTCCTCTACATTTCTGGGCATATGCTCCCTTTGCTCTCATAAAGTTCCTTATTTGAAAGGGCCTGACCAAACAGAACACTTCAACATTATCGCTAGAAATCCAGGACAAACAGATTCATCTGTGCATTCCTCTATCTCTCAGGAGAAAGATGCTGTGTTTTTAGGTCACGATCTTTGCCACATTACGGCATGCCATCTCCAGGCATCTGAACACTTTGAACTGAGCCAAAAACCACCCCAAGCTAAGACCAGGAGGAACGCCACAAAGCAGCACCTGTTTTAAGCTGATGCTTTGTATCTAGTCCTAGAGGCAACAGACAAAAACACCAAATCGTAGGCAATCCCTTTCCCAAATAAAAGCACACTACACGTTCCTTGCCTTGCCTTCCCAAAACGAAAGCTTTAGTGAAGTGCTTAGTGTATAAGTGAGCATTTCTTCACAGCACAGGGCAGAAATAATGACTATGCCTGTTGCTCATTTTTGCATACAAGCGGATTCGTGACTCACCGCAGACTGCTGACTTCTGCGTGGTGGGATGCATTGGCACGTACGCCACTGGAAAGAAGGGAAAAAAAAAAAATAAAAGTCAGTCTCAGCACCAGCAATAGTCGGAAGCAACACGCACAGCTAGGCAGACAATAAATAGCACCATCAATGACAGGGGAACAGTGACATTTTCCACTCATCATTAATTCTGTTTGCTGAACTTGACAAAAGTTGGCATGGCTGTTGGAGGGATGGCCCTTACACACTGTACACTTGGAAGTCTTACCAAAAAATTATGTTTCTCTCTGCTCTCTGAAGCAGCACTTCAAACAAACTGCATTCTGAAAGCTTTGGTACACAGACTGATACTTCATTTCATCTCTGTAATCAGTGTTAATATTACTTATCTATATCAGCAGAGGCATTACACAGGGAATTTCTCTGGCATCTTAGTTCAGGAAAGCAAACTATGCTGCAGGACATGACTGAAAAAAATGTGCTAAAGCCCTACGGAAACTGATGCGATGTGATAATGGCTAAGTGCTAAAATAAGGCTGGTGGGTTCTACTGCTCTAACAGAAAAAGACTCCGACTGATCTCAGTGCTGTTTCCATGATCCTTTAAGTGCCTTTTACATAACCTGGAAACCCACTGCTCCATTGATTTTCAGAATACCCTAAATGCAATGGAACAATACAGTATCTCTCACTATTGCCATGGACAAGTTACTTGAAATCTCACATCCATTCCCTCTCAACTCCCACATGTCCCCATATACCATTCGTTTCTCTATTTTCCAAATGGCCCTGAGGGAGAGGGGAAAAAAAAGTTAATTGAATCTCAATAACCGAGATGATTTTCTTTTATTTGAATGTGCAAAATCATTTGGAAAGTAGTAAAAAAGACCTCCAAATCTTTCTTCTCATGTGACAGACTTATTTTGCACAGAATTGCAAAGCAGCAGTGGTTCCCATAGTTATCTCCTCCTTGAGATAACATCAACAGAAATCAAAACTGTCATCCTGTCCGAGGAACAGTAATTCAAAAAAAGAGCTGTAACAAGGTCCTCAAACTGCCATGTTCCTGCAGCACTGACCTGTAACAAGGTCCTCAAGCTGAATTCCCAGTGCTATTTTCTTTTTTCTTTTTAAAACAAATGTCAACCAACCAGCCACCTGGAGCAAAACCAGATGGAAGAGGCTTGCTTTGAATCCGACATCAGGAGCTTCCCTATCCCGCAGCTCGGTCCACGGGCCATGTGGTCAGTATGGATGTACCCTCCAGATCACTGACCGAGGGGGTAGTGGAGTCCGAAGGGGTGGTGGAGGAAATGCTGGGAGGAAACCAGCACCCCATGCCCACAGATAATGTGGGGAGCGGGGCCCGCAGGGTGAGCTGCTGGGAGCTGGTCCCTCCTGCACTCTCCGGAGCCCTAGTGCTTCCGCTTCACTGATGGCCTGGCTTTGTCCTTTCCTGGGGCTCAGCCAGCATCTGTTTATTCCGCATTGTCTAACCAAAACAGGGCTGTCTTGCTGCCGTAAGACTCCCTCCTTCAGCTGCTTCTCATACCAACCTTGCAGATCTCCATCCGCAATGTTTGTATAAGAGGTAACCGGACACCACCTCTTGCGTGCAATTGTCACAGACCCAAGTTATCTTTTCTTCCATTTTACCAGCAGAGGAAAGGGTGCAGCCAGAAATAGAGATACAATGCAAATCAACTTCTGGCTTCATGGCTGATGCTGTTGTGAAGGTCTCGGCAACAGGACATTCTTCGATCACTATAGCCTGTTACAGTGGGATGGGATCCACTTGTCTAGAAGAGGCAAGGGAGTCTTTGGCAGTGGGCTGGCCAACTTAGTGAGGCAGGCTTTAAACTGAAGGACTCGGGGGGCGGGGTCCAAAGTGGCAATGCTCACGCCACTACAACCAACTGGGGAATAAGACTGGCAAACCAGAGCGGTGACAACTGTTCCTTAGCTAAGTCCGCCCAAGATGTGAACCAGAAGACCAACCACCTCGAGTGTACGTATACCAATGCACCCAGCCTGGGGAACAAACAGGAGCAACTGGAGCTTAAAGGAGGATCCAGGAAACTGTAGGCCCATCACTCTTACTTCAATCCCTGTGAAGGTAATGGAACGAATCCTCCTGGGGGCTATCACAAGTCAAATGAAGCATGTGATTGGGAAAAGCCAGCATGGATTCACCAAGGGCAATTGGTGCTTGACAAACCTGATTGCCTTCTATGACAAAATAAGCTGCTCAGTTGATGTGGGGTGAACAGTGGACATCGTCTACCTGGATTTCTCCAAGGCTTTTGATTCAGTTCCACACAGCCTCCTCCTAGAGAAACTGATGCATTATGGTCTAGACAAGTGGTGGGGAACTAGCTGACAGGCTGCACCCAGAGAGTGGTGGTAAATAGCTCTTTTTTGAACTGGCAACCTGTCACAAGTGGGGTCCCCCAGGGATCAATACTCAGCCCAACGCTGTTTAGTATCTTCATAAGTAAGCTGGATGATGGGATCAAGTGCACTCTGATAACGTTTGCAGATGATACCAAACTGAGTGGGGCAGTAGACAGTTTGGAAGGGAGAGCCACCCTGCAGGAAGACCTACATAGGCTGGAAGAGTGGGCTAAGAAGAACCTTCTGAAGTTCAACAAGGACAAGTGTAAGGTTTTGCACCTGGGAAAACATAATCCAGGAGTGCAGACTAGGAACCACCTGGCTGGAGAGCAGCTCTGTGGAGAGGAACCTGGGGGTCCTGGTGGACAGCAAGCTCAATATGTGTGCTGCAGAAGCAAATAAAGCCAACAGGTTCAACAAGGGCATCACCAGCAGAGACAAAGAAGTCATTATCCTTCTCTATTCAGCACTTGTCAGGCCATGCCTGGAATACTGTGTTCAGTTTTCATCCCCACTATACAAAAAAGATGTGGACAGGCTGAAGAGGGTCCTGAGGGGAGGGCCGCCAGGATGATCAAAGGACTGGGAAGCCTGCCATATGAGGAAAGGCTGAGAGAATTGGGTTTGTTCAGCCTTGAGAATAGAAGGCTTAGGGGTGACCTCATCACCATGCTCCAGTACTTAAAGGGTGGCTGCAAAGAAGATGGAGACTCCCTTTTTACAAGAAGTCACATGAAAAAGACCAGGGGTAATGGGTGCAAGTTGCTCCTGGGGAGATTCCTATTGGACTCTAGAGGAAAATGTTCACAGTGAGAACAATCAGCCATTGGAATAATCTCCACAGGGAAGTGGTGGATTCCTCAATATCAGACACTTTTAAGATTCTGCTGGACAGGGTGCTGGGCCATCTTGTCTACATGGTGCTTTTGTTTATATGGAGCTTGTGCTAAGAAAGGTTGGACCAGATGATCCTTGAGGTCGCCTTCCAACCTGGTATTCTATGATTCTATGATAGTATGGTTCTATGAGTCTTTGAAAAAAATGCACTGAATGCCTCTGCTTTTTCTTTCATCCCTATTAGTCAGATGACCATCTTCAACAAGAATTGGTTCAATGTTTTCTTTAGACCTCCTCTTGCTATTAACATATTAAAAAAACC
Source organism: Grus americana (assembly GCF_028858705.1). NCBI lineage: Eukaryota > Metazoa > Chordata > Aves > Gruiformes > Gruidae > Grus > Grus americana. The sequence goes on from NC_072865.1 coordinate 22,123,640, forward strand.
TGCTCTTCTTGTCATCTAAAACCAACACTAGCCAGTTTCAACTCTAATTGAGCTTTGGCTTTTCGTGTCTTCTCCCTGCATAAATTGCCTGCTCCTGCACTTCTAAAAGGTGCTTCTTAAAGACTGACCAGCACTCATGAACTCCTGATCCCTCAACGGCAGAATCCCAGGGTACTCTACTGAATAGCTTAAACTTTGCTCTCCTGAAGTCCAGGGTAGAAACTATGCTGTCCTTTTTTCTCATTACACTGGCAATTTTAAACTCAGTAATTTCATGATCACTGTGGCCAAGACAGCCACCTACCATCACATTCCCCACAAGTCCTTCTCTATTCACAAACAGCAACTCCAGTAGGGCATCTTTCCTAGTTGGTTCCCTGCGTACCTGTGACAAGGAGTTATTTCCTATAATCTTCAGGAATTTCCCAGACCTGCTCGTCACGGCAGTATCATATTCCCAGTTGATGTCTAGGAAGTTGAAATCTCCCATAAGGACAATGGCTACCAGTCCAGAAATTTCTCCTAATTGCCTACAGAATAACTCATCAGTGCTTACATCCTGGCTGAGTGATAAGTAGTAGACACTCACTACAACATCTCCTTTGTTTCCCATCCCCCTAATCCTCCCCCAGAGGCTCTCAATCACATCATCTCTGACTGTGAGGGCTGTGCAGTCAAACCTCTCCCGTATATACAGTGTGACACCTCCACCTCGTCTGCCCCACCTGTCCTTCCTGGACAGCCTGTAGCCCTCCATCTCAGGACTCCCGGCATGACACTTGTGCCACCAGGGCTCACTGACAGCAATGATGTCATAGCTCTGGGAATGGACCAAGGCTTCCACTTCATCCTGGTAGTTTCTCCTACTGCCTGCTATTTTGCATTCTATGGTATGGCATTTTTTAATTGTATATATTGTCTTGCATAGTATGGTGTTTATTTTTTGTAAGTATTGTATCATATGGTATGGTTTTTATTGTATCTTATGTACTGTACTTTGTATTGTATGGTGTTTAATGTATGGTATGGTGTTACACGATATGGTATTGTAATCTAATGTATTTTGTGTTATACTGTATTTTGTATTTTATACATGGCATTTTACGTATTGCATTCTATTTTATGTATTTTCTTTAATGTATTGCAATGGTATGTATGGTATGGTGTGTATTGTATTTTACAATGTGTATTGTATGCATTGTATTCTATTTTTTCTATGGTATGACATGTATTGTATATACTGTACTGTATGTAGGTATTGTATGTACTGTATGTTGTGTATATATTGCATTGTTTATTGTGTGCTGTGTATTGTCTATTGTGTGGTATTGTATGATACGGTATTGTGTGGTGTAGATTGTCTTGTGTATATTGTGTTGTAGGTATTGTATTTTGTATTGTGTTGTATTTGCTATTGCATTGCATTGTATGTGTTAGGGTGTTTATGTTGTGTTCTGTTGTGTCGTATTGCATGTATTGTATGTCATGCTACAGTATTTACTGTAATGTATGTATTGTATGCATTGTGTTGTATAGTATGTATTGTGCTGTATTTTGTAGTGTATGGTATGCATTCTAAGATATTGTGTTTATTGTATTGTATGCAATGTCTTGTATGTACTGTATTTTGTATTTTATTGAATTCTGTATTGTGTTTTCTATTGTATTTTGTATCGTATGTATTGTACATAGTGTATGTAGTGTATGGTAGCGTGCATGTTATTTGCTCTTTTGTATCCTATTTTGTATTTTTTTTATTACATTGCATTTTATTTTGCATTGTATTTTATGTATTGTAATGCATGGTATTTATTGTATTGCATGTATTTTCATGTATTTTGTAATGTACTTTGTAATGTATTTTGTATTGTATTTTTCTGTTGTAATATATTTTGTATTGTATTGTATTTTGCATTGCATTTTATATGTGGCATGGCCGGTATTGTACGGCTTGTATTGCACTGTAGTATTGTACACTATTTTGTACAAGAGTATAAACAATAGGTATTGTATTCACTTGTGTATTCATTGGTATTGGCGAGACTTAGCGGAATGAGTCCCACAACAGGAGTTCTGGGATGGAGGGCTATAGGCTGTATTGTATATATTGTATTTTTTATTGTATCGTATGTATTGCGTTGCATTGTGTTGTATTGCATTGAATGTATTGTATTTTGCACAGTACTTTGTATTGTTTGTGTAGTATGGTATTTATTGTATTGTATGTATCCACCTGGATCAAAGTTCAGTTAGGTCGAACAGGAGGAGGGCATCTGTCACAGGTATGTATGGTATGGTATTGTACTTGGTATCGTAGGAGTTGCATTATAGTTTGCATTGTATTGTATGTATTGCAGTGTATTGCATGTAATGTATTTTCTGTTGTATTCTATGGGATGGTATGCATTGGCCGTACTGTATTGTACGTAGTGCATTGTATGCTACATATTGTATTCTATGGTATGCTATGTGTTGTATGCTGTGGTATGCATAGTATGGTATTATACACTATGGTATTGTACGTACTGCGTAATATGATATGTACTGTATTGTATGTATTGTATGTAATGTATTTTATATTTTTTGTACTGCATTGTATGTTTAGGGGTTTTTTGTATGCTACAGTATGGTATGTATTGTATGTGTTGTGTTTTATTGTGTGGTATTTATTGTATCATCTGCATTCTGTTGTATTGTTGTTTGTATTGTACTGCTTGTATTTTGTTTTGTTGTAATTTGTATTGTATGCATTATTGTATGGTATTCTATTCTGTAACGTACAGTATTGTATGTATTGTATTTCTTATTGTATTGTATTAACTTGTATGTACTGTATGGTATGGTATGTGTTCTGTATTGTGTATCGTGTTGTATGTAATGTGTGGTGGTGTGTTTTGTGTTGTAGGTATTGTATGTATTATAATTCATCTTGCATTGTCTTGTTTGTATTGTATGTGTTTTGTTCTATTGTGTGGTATGGTATTTATTGTCTTGTATGTATTCTATTGTATTTTGTTCTTATGGTACTTTCTTTTGTAATATATGGTATGGAGTGTATTCTATGTCTAGTAGTAGTGCATCATGTGGTATGTATTGTACAGTATGTATTGTATGGTATGTATTGTATTGTAGGTTATGTAGGTATTGGGGGTATGGCAGGTATGGTAGGGTATTGCATTGCATTGTACGTTTTTGTGTTGCATGTATTGCATTGTGTGTATCGTTTCATAGGTACCGCTCTCAATCCATTCTCCGATCAGCCTGTAGTGCTTGGGATTGCCCCAACCCATGTGCAGGGCCTTACACTTGGCCTTGTTGAAGGTGGTTCGTATGGGCCCATCTCTCAAGCCTGTCAAGGTCCCTCTGGATGGCATCCCTTCCCTCCAGCATGTGGACCACACCACACAGCTCTGTGTCGTCAGCAAACTTGCTGAGGATGCACTCGATCCCACTGTCCATGTTGCCGACAAAGATGTGAAACAGTGCCAGTCCCAATACCGACCCCTGTGGAACGCCACTCATCACTGGTCTCCACTTGGACATTGAGCCATTGACTGCAACTCTTTGAGTACGACAATCTGGCCAATTCCTTATCCACCGAGTAGTCCATCCATCGAATCCATGTCTCTCCAATTTAGAGATAAGGATGTCGTTTGGGACAGTGTCAAATGCCTTGCACAAGTCCAGGTAGATGGCATCAGTCATTCTTCCCTTACCCACCAATGCTGTAACCCCATCATAGAACGTCACCAAATTTGTCAGGCACGATTTGCCCCTAGTGAAGCCATGTTGGCTGTCACCAATCACCTCCTTATTTACCATGTGCCTGAGCACAGTCTCCAGGAGGATGTGCTCCATGATCTTGCCAGGCACAGAGGTGAGACTGACCAGTCTGTAGTTCCCTGGGTCTTCCTTGTGTCCCTTTTTAAAAATGTGGTTATGTTTCCCCTTTTCCAGTCTGTGGGAACCAGACTGCCAGGACTTCTCATATATGATGAGGAATGGCTTAGCCACTTCATCTGCCAGTTCCCTCAGGACCCGCGTATGCATCTCATCAGATCCCATGGACTTGTGCACCTTCAGGTTTTTTAGCTATTCTCAAAGCTGATCTTCTTCTACCGTGGGCAATTCTTCATTCTCCCAGTCCCCGCCTTTGCTTTCTGTGACTTGGGCAGTGTGGCTGGAGCTCTTGCTGGTGAAGACTGAGGAAAAAAAGTTGTTGAGTACCTTGGCCTTCTCCATATGCTCGGGAACCAGGTCTCCCATTTCATTCCAGAGGGGGCTCATGTTTTCCCTTGTCTTTCTTTTATCATTGACGTACCTACAGAAACTTTTCTTGCTGCGCCTGACGTCCCTGGCCAGATTTAATTCTATCAGGGCTTTAGCTTTCCTAACCTGATCCCTGGCTGCTCAGACAGTTTCTCTGTACTCCTCCCAGACTACCTGCCCTTGCTTCCACCCGCTGTAGGCTTCCTTTTCGTGACCGAGTTTGCCCAGGAACTCCTTGTTCATCCATGCAGCCCTCCGGGCGTTTTTGCCTGACTTTTTCTTTGTTGGCATGCATCGCTCCTGAGCTTGGAGGAGGTGACCCTTAAATATTAGCCAGCTGTCTTGGGCCCCTCTTCCCTCCAGGACTTTGTCTCATGGTAGGCTACCAAACAGGTCCCTGAAGAGGCCAAAGTCTGCTCTCCTGAAGTCCAGGGTAGTGAGCTTGCTGTGTGCCCTCCTCACTGCCCTGAGGATCTTGAACTCCACTGTTTCATGGTCACTGCAGCCAAGGCTGCCCTTGAGCTTCACATCCCCTACCAGCCCCTCCTTGTTGGTGAGAACAAGTTCCAGCATGGCACCTTCCTCATTGGCTCCTCTATCACTTGGAGGAGTGAGTTATCATCAATGCATTCCAGGAACTTCCTGGATTGCTTGTGGCCTACTGTGTTTCCCCTCCAACAGATATCAGGGTGGCTGAAGTCTCCCATGAGGACCAGGGCTTGTGAACGTGAGGCTACTCCTATCCACCTATAGATGGCCTCATCTGTTCAGTCCCCTTGGTCAGGTGGCCTGTAGCAGGCCCCCACTATAATGTTCCCTGTCCCTCTGCTCCCCTAATCCTGATCCATAAGCTTTTGGTCAGCTCCTCATCCATCCCCAGATGGAGCTCCACGCACTCCAGCTAGCCATTGACATAGAGAGCCTCCTCATCTACCTTGCCTGTCCTTCCTAAAGAGCCTGTATCCTTCCATTCCAAGACTCCAGTCATAGGAGCCATCCCACCACATCTCTGTGACGCCAGTAAGATCACAGCCCTGCAGGTGTGCGCACGTCTCTAACTTCTCGTTTGTTCTCCATGCTATGTGTGTTTCCATAGAGGCATTTCAGCTGGGCCCCCAATGAGGCTGACTGGCTGGCTGGAGTGGTTGGAATTCCTTTGATGTACTTTACTGGTGTTTCCCTGTTAGTTCCTTTTACCGCAGGAATGGATTGTATGGTATGTGTTGTATGGTATTATATGTATTGTATTGTATCCTATGTATTGTATTATATCTTATATAACATATCATGTCATACTGTATCATATGTATCATATTTTATTCTATCGTATGTATTGCATATATTGTGTACATGGAATTGTATTGTGCTTACAATGTCTGTATTTAATTTATGGTACGCAGTGTACGGTATGTTATTTATTGTATTTTATAAATTGTATTGTGCTGTGTTGTATTTTAGGTGATGTACCGTACATGTAGAATTTTGTATATTATGGTATGGTAGGTGTTGTACGGTAGGTGTTGGATGGGATTTTGGTTTGTATTATGTTTTGGTTTGTACTGTGTTTTGTTTAGTACTGTATTGTATATAGAGTATGTACTGCATTTGTATTGGGTTTGTGTGGCAAGGTTTTGGTAGCGGGAAGCTACAGGGGTGGCTTGTGTGAGAAGTTCTTAGAAGCTTCTCCTATGTCCGACAGATGGACATGCTCCATGCTCCACATGGACACGCCGCTGGCCAAGGTCGAAGTGGTAGTGCATCTGGGATAAAATATTTGTATTTAAGAAGGAGAAAAAAACCCCAAGAGCAACTGCAGCCAGAGAGAGGAGCAAGAACACGTAGGAGAAACAACTCTGCAGACATCAAGGTCAGTGAAGAAGGAGGGGGAGGAGGTGCTCCAGGCACTGGAGCAGAGATTCCTTGCAGCCCATGGAGAAGACCATGGTGAGGCAGGCTGTCCCCCTGCAGCCCATGGAGGATGATAGTGGAGCAGATATCCACCTGCAGCCCGTGGAGGACCCCACGCCAGAGCAGGTGGATGCACCCGAAGAAGGCCGTGACCCTGTGGGAAGCCTGCGCTGGAGCAGGCTCCTGGCAGGACCTGTGGAGACAGGAGCCCACACTGGAGGAGGTTTTCTGTCAGGACTTGTGACTCTGTGGGGGACCCACACTGGAGTAGTTTGTTCCCCTAGGACTGCATCCCGTGGAAGACAGCCACGCTGGAGCAATTCATGAAGAACTGTAACCCATGGGAAGGACTCAGTTGGCCAGGAGTAAGTGCAAGAGAAATGTGAGGAGAAACAAAAGGAAATGGATGAGGAGAAGATGGAGGAAAAGGTGAAGGAGGAGGAACACAAGAAGGAAGGTGAGGATAAGGAGGAGGAAAAAAGAGGACGAAGATGAAAAGGAACAGCACGAGGAGGAGAAAGACGGGAAATGAGCAACGGCGTTGGGTTTGCGTGGCAAGGTTTTGGCAGCGGGGCGGGGCTACAGGGGTGGCTTCTGTGAGAAGCTGCTAGAAGCTCCCCCGTGTCTGATAGAGCCAATGCCAGCCGGCTCCAAGACGGACCCGCCGCTGGCCAAGGCCAAGCCAATCAGCACCTCTGTGGTAACATATTTAAGAAGGAAAAAAAACAGTTAGAGAGAGAGAGCTTTTGCAGCCGGAGAGAGGAGTGAGAAGATGTAAGAAACTCTGCGGACACCAAGGTCAGTGCAGAAGGAGGGGCAGGAGGTGCTCCAGGCGCCGGAGCAGAGATCCCCCTGCAGCCCGTGGTGAAGACCATGGTGAAGCAGGCTGTCCCCCTGCAGCCCATGGAGGAAGGATGAGGGGGTGTAGAGATTCCACCTGCAGCCTGCGGACGACCCCACGCTGGAGCAGGTGGAGGCACCTGAAGGAGGCTGTGGCCCGTGGGAAGCCCACGCTGGAGCAAGCTCCTGGCAGGACCTGTGGACCCGTGGAGAGAGGAACCCACGCCAGAGCAGGTTTGCTGGGAGGACTTGTGACCCCGTGGGGGATCCACGCTGGAGCAGTTTGCTCCTGAGGGTCTGCACCCCATGGAAGAGACCACGCTGGAGCAGTTCGTGAAGGACTGTAGCCCGTGGGAGAGACTCACGTTGGAGAAGTTCGTGAAGGACTGTCTCCCGTGAGAGGGACTCCATGCTGGAGCAGGGGAACGATGAGAGGAGTTGTTTTAAGAGTTGATTTTATTTCTCATTCCTCTACTCTGTTTTGCTTAGTAATAAATTAGATGAATTCCCTCTCTAAGTTCAGTCTGTTTTGCTCGTGACGACAATTAGTGAGTGATCTCTCCCTGTCCTTATCTCGACCCATAAGCTTTTCGATATACTTTTCCTCCCCTGTCTAGTGAAGGAGGGGAGTGATAGAGCGGCTCTGGTGGGCACCTGGCCCACAGCCAGGGTCAACCCACCACAGCAAGAGGAGGAAGAAGAGGAGGTGGAGGAGGAACAGGAGAAGAAATAGGAAAAGCAACAGGAATAAGAAGAGGAAGAGGAGAAGTGTAGGAGAAGGAAAAAAAAAAAGAAGGAGGGACAGGAGGGTGAGGGGGAAGAGAAAGAGGAAGAGCAGCAATAAAAGGAAGAAAATTAAGAAGAAAAGGAGGAGAAGAAGAACAGGAGGAAGAACAGGATGATGAGAAGGAGAAAGAAAAATTTGAGGTAGGAGAAGATGAAGAGGAGGAGAAAGGGGGTGAAGAACAGGAGGGGGAGGAGAAGGAAGCAGAAGGAAGAGGAGGAAGTAGAAGAGGAGAAGGTGGAAAAAGAACAGAAGGAACAGGAGGATGAGGATAAAGAACAGGAAGGTAAACAGAATAACTGAGTAACAGGAAGAATAGGACAAAAAAATGAAGGAAATAGTAGGAGGATGAGTTGGAGGAGGAGAAGGAGGGGTATAAGGAGGACTGTGAAGAACAAGAAGAACAGGAGGAGGATGAACATGCACAGGTGGAGGAGGAGGAGGAGGAAGAACAGGTGGAGGAGCAACTGGATGAAGACAAAAAGGAGGACAAAGAACAGGAGGAGGAGGAAGAACCGTAGGAAGAACAGTATGAAGAACATGAGAAAGAACAAGACGATCAGGAAGAACAAGGGCAGGAAGAGGAGGAGTACAAGGAGGAACATAAAAAGGAAAAGAAGGAAGGACAAGAAAAGGAGGAACAAGAACAGGAGGAAGATGAGAAAGAAATGGAGGAAGAGAATGAATAGGGAGAGAAACAGGAGGAGGAAGAAGAGCAGGAGGACAGGCAAAGAGAAAGAGAAGAAGAAGGGGGAGGAGGAAGAACAGGAAGAGGAGGAAGAAGAGGAAGAATTGGAAGAACAGGAGGATGAAGAACATGAGGAAGAGAGGAAAGAAGAGGAGGTGGAAGAAGAACAGGATAAGGAGGAGGAGGAGGAGGAGGAGAATAAAGAAAAAAACAAGGAGGAAGAAATAAAGGAGGAGAAAGGAAAGGAGGAGGAGGTTGAGGAGGAACAAGAACAGGAGGAGGAAGAGGAAGAACAGGAGATGGAAGAACAGGAGGCAGAGGACAAACTGCAGCAGGAGGAGGAGAAAAAGGAGGAGGGAGAACAGGAGGAGGAGGAGGAGGAAGAACAGGAGGAGGAGGAGGAGGAAAAGTAGGAAGAACAGGAAAGAGGAATAGGAGGAGGAGGAAACACCTCCAAATTCACTCTAGAGTGTCAGCACACCACAGTTATTGGATGGAGTGCATGCTACATCCGTTTGTCCAAGAGGATTCACTAAACCCAAGCCTACTGGTGAAGCTGTTACTCACAGGAGTCGTTCCATGTTGTGGCTATCACTCCTCTTGGGAACAGACAGGAAAGCTCTGGATGACAAAGGCTGTCAGGATGCGCTCCAGAAACAGAAGACCAATGCAAGAAGATCCCCATCACCTAATCGCATAGAAATAATTCTAGCTCAATGAAATGACTATTGAAAATGAACACACAGAAGAGCATCCGCCATTAAAACTCTTTCAGCAGTAGTTTTAACTGCTGCAGGCTGATGACTTTACCATCACTGTCACAGGACCCCAAAAGAAATAATAACTGGTAAACAGTAACTCTACCCATAGCCCACATCTATCTAGCCTTCAAAGGTAGAAAAGCTCAGCCTACAGCTCTGGAGGTCTACACCAGCCTACACTTATATCCTATGGCTACTTTCTGGATGGTCTGTCCAGAAAGTCAGATCATAATTACCTTTGAAAGAGGATGGAACTGGCAGGGTGGGGGGGGGGGGGAGGCAGGTGGAGAAAGAAAGGGAGAAAGGGAGTGCTGGAAAAAAGGGAAAGAACAGGCACACAATTTAAAAAAAAATGAACCAAGTTATTCTGAAGGCCAGCTCAGCCTAACTCACTTTCCCCAGCAAAAAGCTGTGCAGCTTGGAGGGAAACAACCCTGACTTTGGTGCTGGGATGCACACATATATCAGAGTTCAGATCTGAAACAGCAGCAAAAGCCTGACATGGCTCCTTTTCACTTTCCTCATACCCATGTGTGTGCTGTGACTTCTTCATTTCCCTGAAGTCCTCCCAGGCTAACAGGGAAGTGGCTTCTGTCCAGTCTATGTGCTATGAAGAGAAACACTTTTGACCACTAAGGGGGCAGCAAACAACTGCATTTGCAGAAGCAAAGCTGCACCTTGGCTTTGGAGATACCCACAGCTCCACTAAGACCCAGGAGCCCCTGGCACCCTGGCATTTGCTTGGTCCTGAAGCCTTGTGGAGCCTGCCAGCACTGGGGAGCCCCAGGGACAGAAGCAAAGGACACTGGTAAACCCCCACGGGATGAGTGATGAGGGCTCTGTTCTTCCTTCTGGCCACAAGAGGATGCCCTGGTCCATGCCAGGACAGGGCATCTCCTCCTCATCACCTGGGGGAAGGCAAGGCCTGAGGAAGGCCCTGGGTGCTGGGCTCAGCAGAGGCGGTGTGACCGGGAGCGGGGTCCCGTCTCCTGCCAGGTGCTGGCCTGGCTGATGCAAGCTGCTCCCATCATGCAGCTCCACCTGCCCAGGGCTGTGGCTGACAGCACACACAGACCTGCACTTTTGGCAGGAAAGCTCCCCTCCTGTCCTGTCCCTTCCCCTTCGTCCTCCTCTCCCCTTCCCTTCCCTGCCCTGCCCTGCCCTGCCCTCCCCCCTTGCCCTTCCCCTCCCTGAGAAGGCCCAGACCTTATGAGAGCACTTAGGGATGGCAGAGCTGTGCACACACCTTGCTCTGCTGAGAGAACAGCTCCAGGTGAAATGGCCCTTCTCAAAGGCCATCCCTCTGCAGGCCCAGTGTCCCGGCTGGTGGAGGAACAGCTGTGGTACACAGGAGCAACTGGCACACGGCACCTCCCTGAGGAAAGGCCAGGGCTGCCTCTGCCCACCCAGTACCAGCCACCCCATTGGCCACAGCTGAGCCAATCAGCAGAGTTGGAGGAGGCCTGTCAGTCACAGCCAGCTGGGGTGGGGCTGGAGGGGGCAGAGACCAAGCAGCCTGAGGAGAAATGGGTGAGAGATGGGCCAGGACCAGGGCCAGGACCAAGACCAGAGCCAGGGCCACAGCCAGGGCCAGAACCAGGGGTGCTGCAGGAGCAAGAGCAGGTATCTCCCAGTGTGGATGGGCCTGGGGGGAGGGACCTGGAGCCATCATCACCCACATACCCCAATTCACCAGCCCTGGGCCCGAGTGCTTTTGGTTCTCGTTCCTGTGTCCTGCTCTCTGTCCCTGCCTCTCCCTTTCCCTCTCCCCTTCCTTTTTCCTCTCATCCTTTTCCCTCTGTCTCTCACCCCGCCTGTGTCGGTCTGTCCCTCTGTCCTTCCTCCTGCTCTCCTCTGCTTTCTGTGTCCCTGTGTCCTGCTGATCATCATCATGTTCCTGGCCTCACTCTGCCCTCTTCCCCTCCATCCCCTTCTCCCTGTCCCTCCGCCCGTTCCTCACCAGAGGTTTCCCTTCTCCATTCCCTGCAAATCTCTCCTTGTTCCCACCATCCCTCTGTCCTGTTCCTTTCCCTCCCCTGCCACTCCACCACCCTGTCCCACCTCTCTCTGCTGTTCTGTCCCTATCTCTTCCTCCTCGTCCCTGCTCACCCTGGGCTCCAGGAGTGGGGCAGGGGCGGCTCCAGGAGTGGGGCAGGGACAGCCCCAAGGAAGCAGCCATGGGGACTGTGAGGGGGCAGAGCTGGGCCAGGGGACAGTGTTCCTGCAGGGTGAGGCAGCAGGAAAGAGGCGCCCCACAGCATGCTGAGTACCGCAGTCCTGGAGCATAGGGGTGCTGGTCAGCCATGCCTTCGGAAAGCAGGAATTAAGGATGTACAATGTAACTAGATGTATGTGTCTCTTAAGGAACTTGATCCAATTTCCTACTCTCAAGACGAATAGGTGCAATAGTCAGGGAATGAGATTTTCATAAGAGAGGCCCTGGGGTGTCCCTTTGTGGGGGTGCCTGAGAGGTACTTGTGAGGGTTGCTTGTAGTGGGGTGGGGGGTGCAGGTACTGGGGGCAATGGTAGCAGCATGAGGTGGGGCTGCTGTGCCTGGGGATGCTGGTACCGGCCTGAGGTGGGGGAGCAGGGTGGGCGAAGTTCCCCAGGCTGGGAAGGGGGCAGTGCTGTTTGTTCACCTCCATTTGAGCTGAAGGCCTGTGCTATAACCTTGGCCAAAGGAGAACTGCAGTTTCTGGGTGTGTTTGTCATGCTGCAGTGCTTTGCCCCAACTGTCAAGCCGTTGGTCAGTCCTGGAAACCCTCAGCTGAACAGTCCAAAAGCAGTGAGGGCCTGAGTGCATTCTGGTTTGGCTCACTGTAACTCGTGTGTCAGTCTGCATCTGTCTTTGCTGGTTGCCTGTGTCTTTCTCTTTGAAGGGATGATCTTTGGGAGGTTCTGCAGCATGGACCTCCTCCCTCCATTGCCCCATTGCAGCATGCCTACATTTAATGCCTGCTGCTTCACACTCTTTCCTCTCAGAGCTGCAATCAGAACCTTCATTCAGAGGAGAGCTGTTCACCTCATGACTTCATGAAGAAAATCCAAGAGCAGAAGGAAGAACTGGGCCTGATGGTGGACCTGCCATCCAGAACTCGCTACTATGGGCCGGAGGTCAGCCTTGGCCTTGCTGTTGGAGAAGCGAAGGTCTATGACGTTCACGTGCCACTTCCTGGGGAGCGCTGGTGGGGCTGTGCTGGGGGTCCGTCCTGGGGGCAGGGAAGCGTCACAGGGCTGCTAGCGAGCATCCTTCCCTGCAGGGACTGCCAGTGCAAGGGGTATGTCAACAGTTAGTGAGAGCTGCGGGGAGCCTTCCCCTGTGCCGTGGCTCAGCCGGGCTCTGGGAGCGTCCTCAACAGATGCTCAGAGCCTGAAGGAGGCTGAAGAAGAGATGTTGGAGGGACCTGGAGCCCTGCAAGGCTTGGGCACGAGCTTGACAGGAGCTCCTGGGGTGCAGGGCATGCCACCGCAGCTAGCAGACCTCTGGCCTGGAGCTCGAGCGCTGTGACGCAGGAGATATGGAGAGGACGGGTCTCCTCTGACCCTGCAGAGTGGTGGAGGGAAAAGGAGAAAATATTGTGGGGTCAAGGAGGAGCCTACATCTTTCCGTCCATGGGCAGCCCATCTGGCCTGTACCCGCCACTGACATGAGCTAATTATGGATGGGGCAGAAGAGGTTGGTGAGCCTGAGGGCAAAGGTGATGTTGGGGATGAGGAAGAAGGAGCAGCTTTCCTGGCCAAAGCAGGTGGTGTTCTGCAAGGAGAGAGGATGCAGGTCGCCGCTGGGCTGTGTGAGGAGAGGTAGCCGTCAGGGTCTGGAGGGGCTTGGGGAGCCTTGCAGTGGCTGTTCCTGGTGGCGGGGGGTTGCCGTCAGCCCTGGCCCCCCCCAGTTTGTACTGATGTGCCTGAGCCAGTGCAGGTCCTGTGCAAAGTGCTGCAGCTTCTTCCTCGTGAAGCAGCTGGTCTCCTGGGAAGAAGGGAGGCAGCATGGAGGGCAGAGGGAGGGCTCCAGCCAGCTCTGGGCTAACGTCGGGCTTGGAAACAAAGGCTGGATGCTTCAGGTGCCCCTTCCCCTCTTGCAGATCCCCTTTCCCTTTTATTTCTTTCTGGCTGTGGGGAATTTGGTCGTCCCTCCCACCGAGAGCTAATCCTCCCCTGGCTCACCTGCTGGAGGATGTGCTGGGCTTGTACAGGCAGCTCCGCTTCCAGTGGGGCCATAGTAGCCAGTGTCTTCTTCACCTGCTCCTGGGGAAGCCTAAGAAGAACAGAGCATACTTAGAGCACCGCACAGCAGGATGGGTGCCCCAGAGGTGCTGGGAGCAGGGTGTTTCAGTGCCATACATGTCCTGAGCTTCAAATTGGGTCTGGTTGCTGGAGGGCAGGTAAGAGGGAGCTGTCCCCAGCAGAGAAACCCCCTAGCAGGCAGCGAGATGAAATGCTGTGGGATGGCTCTACTGGGAACGCTGAAATGCCCTGAGCGCTGCAGGGGGACTTCTGATTTGCAGCAACAAATCTAATCACTAAAAGAGACCAATCCTCCCCGGATGGCATCTTTGCTGATGCTCCATCACCCCATCACTGGCTTTTTGGGGCCCTGGCTGGTGGGACCTGTAAGGCATGTGATGAAAACTCCTTTCCCTAACTATTTAATCAACCAGTCTTTATATTATGAAAGTGTATTAGCTTTGTTTGTATATATATATATATACACACACACACAATGAGTTCACATGATACACTGTAATGTGATGAGGTAGTAGAGTTTTCCTGGAGACTTTGTGATGTGGTTTAGCCCCAGCCGGCAGCTGAGCACCACGCAGCTGCTCGCTTACTCCTCCCCTGGTGGGGTGGGGAGGAGAATGGAAAAAGAAGGGCAAAGCCTTGTGGGTTGGGGTAAGGACAGTTTACTGGGACAGCAAAGGGAGAGGGAAACAATCAACAACAGTACTGATAACAGATATTCACAATGGGTGATAACAGAAAGCAATTTACCGATCGATGACCGACCGGATGCTCAGCCCATCCCGGAGCCACGCTGAATCCGCCCCTCTGTGACTAGCCCCCTTTTATGGTGAGCGTGACGTCACATGGTATGGAATAGCCCCCCTGGCCAGCCTGGCTCACCTGTCCTGGCTCCTTGTGAAAATTAACTCTATCCTAGCCAAAACCAGGACACTTTGGTATTGTTTATGCTGAAGTAAAAGAAACTAAAGGACAGCCCAGCCCTAGAAAGAAGGACTTTGCTTCTGGGAAGCTTAGAGCTGTCCATGAAGGATAAAGAATACCCCGTGTCAACCAAGATAACACCAGCATCCTAGCCCCTCTGACACATCTTTGAAACCCTCCCAGCATCATCCAGCATTGTAGATCAATACTTCAGGGAGGACTGACTCCAGGGACATCTGGCTCAATAGACAACCAGCAAGAATGCTGCAAAACTAGAGTTGCTTTGCAGTTTGACTCTGATTAGTAATTGGTAGTGTGGGTTCTAGTCCTTAGTCGCCTTGTACCTGAATGATTGAAGAGTATAAGAGCCTTATGTAAAGACACATTTGGGGTGCACCAATTGGCTCGGACACTGCATGTGCATGGAAAAATATTTGCCCCTGTAATTCTATACTTTGCGACCTTGCCTCTCCCCTTGGCTGGCATGGGCCAGTTGTGAATTTTTTGTGCCATCAACTTGGGGCTCACCTGTGGGCTGGGGGTTTTGCCAGATGAGGTCCAGGCAGTGCCAGATGAGGCCAAAGAGGGGGTGGAGCAAGCTGGGCAGCCAGTGTAGTGCCAGCTCCGGGATGTTGGCATGCAGGTGCCGTCCAGTGATGCCCGCCCGCTGCCCTGGCGTGAGCTCAGTTTTCTGCCCTCAGCCAGTCCCTGCCTGGCCCCCAGGGTGGCCGCGGCTCCTTCCCAGGGACAGACCCAGCTCACCAGCAGTGATGCTGGTGCTGGGTCAGCGATGACGCTGGTACCGGCGCAGTGATTCCGGCACTGGGGCAGTGATGGAGGCCTCCATCCTCCTGGCGTTGATGCTCATCAGCGGGGTTTCACCCATGGGCGCCCGCAACCCAGAGTGATGGCCCACCTGCCCATTGCTCTCAGTGTCCATCCCCAGCCCAGCCTAGCCAATCACAGGGTGGGCAGGGGCTGTGTTAACGCCCTGCCCCCCCACCCCCCCACTGCACAAATGACTACAGGCAGAGAGGGGCTGCAAAGCGAAGACCCAACTCTTTTAATGAATGAAGCAAGGAAGAGGGATCTGGGAGAGGGCCGGGGTTGGAGCACTGCCTGCAGATGTCCTCTGCACGTAGGTGCTATGAGGGATGGTGCTGGAGTGGCGGGTTATGGGTAGCTGTGCTTGTTGGCTATCTCCATGTCATTCTCCCTCTGCACAAAAAGCTGTAGCTGGTCCAGTGACATCTGCAGGGCCACCCGCTGCCGCTCCTCCTGTGCTAGCTTCTTCATGTGCTCCCACTCAGGCTGCTGCTCAGGTGTGATGGCACTGACTACTCCTGCTCGTCCAGCAGGGTGGGCACAGCCATGATCCCCCCCACCCACCCAGGGCCTAGGCGATAGCCCAGAGGCAGTGGGAGGGTGTGGCAGCTGCGGCAGCATGAACAGCTGCTGTGGCAGCCTGTCCTGTGGGGTTTGGCACCCCATGGGTGACAGGCACAGCCAACTCAGCTGCTTGGGTTTGGCAGCAGTGTCGGTGTGTGCCTTGTTGCTCGATGCCGGTGCTGTCTCCCTGCCATCAGCCGGGGGCTTGGAGGCAGCCAGCCTTGCACTTGGTCTCAGGGCCCCTGGTAGGGGATTGGGGACCCTGGGGTGCAGGTCAGGTGGTTTGCATACCAGGCCCACCGCCTTCCCTCTTTGGGCCAGTGGGTGGAAACTCTTGATGGCATTCAACAAGCGCGCCCTCAGGTCGGTGTGGGGCATCGCCAGGCCCCACAGCATTTTGGCCAGGACTTTTTTGTGCAGCAGCCTGTCCTGGGGTTGCATGTTGTGGGGATCCATGCTCCATGCCTTCTCAATCAGCAGGGGGTGGGGTTGGCAGGCGGGCAGTGGGCGCGAGGTGCTTTGCCCCCGCCCAGCATCCCCAGGGCATCTGGGGTGCTCGAGCACGAAGGTGGGCACATTGGTGTCCTCAGATACCCTGCGCTTGCTGCCGCCTGCATGTTGCCTGCTGCTGCCCGCCTGCTGTCCACTTCCACCTGCTGCCATGCCTTTCTAGCTTCCCCTCCCCCAGGGTTTTTGAGTGTTTTGCCCCCCAGCACACCACTATCTTCTTCTTGGGTGGCAAGCTGTCCCACCGGGAGGTCTCTTGAGCCCTGGGGGTGCAAGCTGGCGTGGGGCACTTGGCCCGCTTGCCGCCTGCCTTGCCTGATCTGGGCACCACTCGCCATAAGGCAACGCCTGGTGGCAGCGGCAAGCAGGTCAAAACCACCTGGGGCTGCTTCCACAGAGCCTCCTCTACCAGGCAGGGCAGATGACACTGGGGGGCAGTGAGGGGGCTGGCCAGAGGACTCAGCAGTGGGATCTGGAGGGCTCAGCAGGGGACTCTCCGGAGGACCTTTCAGGAAATCCTTCCAGGGACTCTCTGGAGGACTCCCTGGGGGACCCTTCTGAGACTTGCCCTCTGGGCAACCCTTCAGCGGGCTCTCTCTAGGGCTCTCCTTTGAAGTCTCCATAGGAGTGTCTCCTGAGAAGGCTCCCCAGGAATCTCTGGCAGCTAGGTGAGGAGGACCGCCTCTACCCTTGCCTACTTCCTCTTGGGGTCCAGCAAGGGAGGTGTTGCCACCCCCTGCCAGCAGGGATTGGTGTCCCCCAGCATCGCTGCTGCCACTCGGTCCTTGGGACAATTGCCTTCTGCCTTGTACTCCAAGAAGTTGGAGTTGCAGAAGGTGGTGCTGTCAGAAACGTCAGGGACATTGGCCATGTTGGGGACTATGATTGGTAATTGGTAGTGTGGGTGCATTAGTCAAGTCGCCTTGTACCTGAACAATTGAAACGTATAAGAATCCCGTGTAAAGGCACATTTGGGGTGCCTCAATTGGGCTGGGAAATAGTCTCTCTCTGAGACACCCCCGGACGCCCCCCTAACCCCCCAAAACTCAGTCCCTCATTTTCTCTAGCAAATGCGCTCTCCAAAACTTTATCCAGCTTCGTAACAGAAGAGTCATTAATAGGTGGTACCTCTACATAGGTGTTAGAAATGTCCTTTGTATCTTGGCATTCATCTGTAACATCTAGAGATGCAAGTTTTTTAAAAATACATTCAATGGCAGACTTTATAGAGGAAGCTTGTCCTAATTTCTCTTTGCTCTCAGGAGATCCTTTGATGTACAAAGTAATTTCTTTTGAAATCAGTTCAGGTTCTTTTGATCTTCTTGGTTTGTCTTTATCTGTACTGTCTTCAGACTCACACTGCCCAAGGAATTAACCTTCAGTGTCCAAGGATTTTTCCTGACCTTGTGCTGACCAATGATATTGGGATGCGTATTATCGGCTTTTGTTATAATACTTTCAGCAGCTGCTTCTTTGGTAGGAGTAGTTTCAGAATCCGACTGAGTAAAAAGTTTCCCAGCCTCACAGCTAAAGTTGGAAGGAACCTTCCTCAATTCTTCACAGGCAAACTGTGCTTCCATCACTACAGTTTCCATTAGAGCATCATTCTCAGAAGATTTCTGAGGTCCAGGGGCACTGCACAAAATAAACCCACGTTTTTCACTTGAGAAAGTCCATCTAAAAGATGAATGTTAGGAGTAAAATCCCCTTTAGTAAAAAACTTGGTGGCTACTGGAAAACTCTGAAAGACATTCCCTTTAGAAACCTATTGTTTCCAACTTCCTCAGCTCCCAGAGAAGAGGGATTTTTTCTTCCTCTTGCTTCTGCAAGTATTGCATTAAAAAAAGCATACCCAACACATCTGTCTCCCTCCACTTGCTGCTCTACATGACATCGATAGCCAAACCCACTATATTTGCTCTCCTCCCAACTACAAAAAAGTAAACACATGGATTTCCCTCTCTGCCAAATGGCAGAGCAGAAGGTGGGAATTTACATTCGCTTATCCTAGGGTGGAAAAAAGGGGAAGAGGAATAGAAAAAGTATTCCAGACAATGGAAAAAAATGCACAAAATGTTCTCTGAAAAGTTGAAAGTTTTCCAAGAGGCATCTGCCAGTATTTAATATCAGAATAATATACGCTCGGTGCAACACTTGATGTACAGTGTGGAATTCTCTGTACTGATTGAAATCTTTCTATTAAATAGTATTAGTAGGCAGGTGTGGTGGTGCAACCCCCGCTCCCTTGAGCTGCTTGGTACTTGGCGCAATCTCTCCCCGCCTTTTCTAGGCCGCATACCTGAGCAGCAGACCAGAGCGTTAAGGCACCCCCTTAATGTGCCCGGTTCTTGCTTCCTTGGTAACGGTAACAATCTGGTAAATCTGTGCTCGAACTGTAACATGCTTGTTCCCTCATTACTTGGGAACAGTAGTGACAATCCTGACAACCTGTGCACCTGTGCCTGAGCTGTGGCCCAAAAGGGGGGGTATCAGAAAAGTTCTGAGTCTGCGCAACTGGTGGAAGGTACCAGAATATGTCGTCATCTGAGCTGGGCCGAGGTGAAAAGTACCTGACAAAAGTCAATTTTCTCAGACCCTGTAAATAGCGCTTCTAAGTGAGACCCTTTGGAGCTCTCCTCGATCGCAGCACACTGTGACCAGTATCCCACCTAAGCTGAGACACCTCTCAGGCGCAAACTTTGTGCGAATCATCTGCCAGGGCAGAGCCAGTGTTCTTGAGTCTCAACTATGGCCTGTTCAGGAATGCCAATACGTTGTATTTAGTCTAAACTCAAAGAGGGAAATTTTAACTATAAGCTAGCTTCCAGCCTTCTCGAGTCCCAGCTGTCACCTGCTGAGGAATGCTGATGCATTGTGAGTATTTACTCTAAACTCGAAGAGGGAAATCCTCACTATAAGCTAGCTTCCTTCATCCACCTCTCTGCTTATATACATGTCTAAATACATACATTTGCCTTTACGAGTGTGGGTGGCATATATCACTGGGCCCAAATATCTGTTTGTCTTAGGTTTTATGTTCATCTATCTACCGATCTATACACTTTGATTTAGATACCTTATAGTAAGTTAGTGTGAATCTTGTCATCTTCAAATCTGTAATGAAGTTGCTGGTTTTATCATAACATATATTCCTGAATTACTTGTAAATCTTTAAAATCAGTCAGTCATTAAGCACTGCCTCATGCTATTAAGAAATTCTGAATTGACTAAATCAGAACTGTGTCAAACACCTTTCATTCATGGCAGCAGGTAAAACAATGATAAACTTGTATGAAATCTTGTTTTACTCGGAGTATGCTCATTTTAGCTTATGTCCTCTGTCAAGCTGTTCAGCTGGCTGTATGTGAGAGATTCTAAGATTATTTTTTCAGGAACTGGCATCAAAGCTATAGGCATCTACAGTTAAAGCACAGAAGTTGAGAGACAGACAAAATACCATCTTTAGTCGAAAACTACTGTTTGCAAAATTTCTGCATTAGGTGTTAAACAGGATCATTTTGAGTTCTATGCTCTATCCTCATTTTACACATCACCCCGCTCACCCCCCCCAATATACTTTATGAAGCTTATGACGTATTATCTCAGCTGAACTTCTCTTAAGTTGACATGTGCTCATATGTCAGCTCAGCTCTGCAAGTTATCATGGGATAATAGCACAAACTGTTATGATGAAATTTGCGGTGTGTGTTTTCTTGGTATTTCACATTATAATGCTCCTGAATACCGAATACATCATAGGTGAGAAATTCTAGATGGAACAAACATAGCTTACTGTTTCAAGAAGTTCATTTGTTGTAGAAAAGAAAAATATCAGAAGGTTTAACAGGTTGGACTTGGCAAGCGGAATCATCACGTTTCAGTCCAATTTCTTTAGATTCATTATCTAAACTAATCGCACCATTTAGTGAATCATTTTTTGGCAGCTCACACTGTGATCTTTCTTCTTCAGCATTCTGACAGGAAGAATGGGAATTCTGCAATGTATGAGCTACCTTTCCAATCAAAAGTACATTGCAAGGTATTATGTTGTAATTCCTTTCAAACAAGTCCTTCAGCTCCTCAGGTTTTCCTGAAGATTCTGTAGCATGAGGGACTGCATTATCAGAGGTGAATTTAGGATTTCCATTCACTGGCGTCTCAACAAAAATTTCATCAGGAACTTCCTGTTTGGAAACGTTAGTAGCAACTGACATCGTAGATGCATTTGAAGTAAACTCGGCTGCAGAAGAATTTCTAATTGTGGATGAAGGAAAAGGCTTGCTTAGATCCTAAGCTAAGACAGGTTGCGACACAGCCTGACGTGCAGGCAATTTGTTATGAATACTGATAGTGCCAAAGCCGGACTGTCCCCGAGCCACGCGTCCTGGAGCTGCCCCGCCCCTCCCCGACTAGGTCCCTTTTATGCTGAGCATGACATCATATGGTATGGAATACCCCCTTTGGCTAGTTTGGGTCACCTGTCCTGGCTGAGGCCAATCCCAGCTTCTGGTGAAAATTAACTCTATCCTAGCTGAACCCAGGACATTAACCAAAACTACAAACTGAATATTAGAACTGAATATGTAGGTCTTCCTACAATCACTGTCCTTTTCAGAGCAATAACTCATCCTTACACCATCTGTGGCCTCAATTTCTCCTCTTTCTTAATATAGCCAGATACAGAGAACAGATATATAGCAATGTACACAGGTGCAGCAGTTTAAGGCCAAGCAATGAAATGCATAATAAATGACATGGAGAATTTCAGGTTTGACAGAACTGAATTATACAAATAGTAATCTTTTCCTAGCATAGAAGGAAAAATACTTGACAAGAAGAAAAATGTAATGACTGTAAAGTAAATATATCCTGAACACATTTGGTTTTTGTTATTACCTGATCTAAAAAAGTACATAAGCTTGCTGATTGGGAACTGGTTTGCTATCAGAAAGGTCTGTTGAGGCATCAGTCATTTGATACCAAAAAGTCCATTACCAGCCCACAAATGAAGACAATGATATCTTTAGATGAGTTGCACGCTTTCCAAATGATATCACAGGTAGAACACACCAGAAGAAACCATACCAAAACGATTCAAACAAAACATATAAAATGCCACCTTTTCCCCTAAGAACAATGGCTACCAGTAACATTTTATTTTCTTTACAGCTCCTCTGGCCACCTTTCTGCCTTCCGGCGGTTGGCCCAGCTCCTTTCCCAGGGGATCGTGGGAAGGGCGGTGGACGGGGCCCGGGTATATGATGAGGCCCCTCACCAGGGAGCTCATTCTGCTGCTGTGCACTTCTGGTGTCAGTGCTCTGCTGTTCCGTCAGTCAATGGCAGCTTTTGAGCTGGCTCAGCTCTCTGGGCAAATGTGTTTTGACATTTATGGAAGCAGAGGTGTCTGAAGTAAGAGCTTCAGGACTAATCAAGATTAACCAGCATACAGTGTAGAAAGTACACTTGTATGCAGCTTTTTTTTTTGTTGGGTTGTATTGTGTGTGAGTTTTTTGTTTGGTGGTTTCTTTGGGGTTTGGGTTTTTTTTCCACCCAGGTCAATAATTTTGTATTGAGTGTTCAGGTGTTTGCAAGATGATTTAATAGTATGCTTTTTTTTTTTTTATTCTTCTAGGTGCATTGTGTTTGACTGGAGTTCCTGACTTTATTGAAGATGGAACCTTGTTTTTTCACCAGTTTTTCTGTATACTGTGTAAGCTGCTGGTATTACCTCCCTTAATAGGCCTGATGGTGAGATTATTTATTAGAGGTCAGGGTGAGCATCTTGTATGCATCTGTGCATGGAGTTTTAGCATTTCTCAAGAAAGCAGTAAGGATGTAAGGCATAGCATCTTTCAGGGTACAGGACAGCTCATTGCTTTTCCCAATCACCCATGGAGTACCGTGTTGTTACTGGAAGCTTTGCAGCTTCCGGCAGGCTCTTCATAGATCGTAAGTGTCAGGACTTTGCTTATTTTGTGGGCCTGTAGCAGAGCCCAGAGTTTGCAGGGAAGATGGGAGTTGCCTGCAGAATGCAGGGCACAGCTCAGAAGAGCGGCTGACTCAGGGGGTTCAGGGGTGCAAATACAGGGAAGGAGCTGTCAGGAAGGAGTGGGATTCCTTCCCTGAGAGTTCAGGAGAAGAGGAGTTTCTAAAGTTTTGGGACTGCAGGATGGCTGGGAAAGGGAGGAGGGTTCATCAGCCGTTCTCAGGTTTGTTTTGCAGTTGGATTGGGTTGTTGATGCGGTCTGTTCCGTTTCAGTTTCTCCATAGCTGATGGGAGGTACAACAGTCATGAGAGAGGCAGTGTAAACCACCTGGCCCTCTGCATCACAGTGTGCAGGCCTGAACGTCAGAAGAGTCTCGTCTCGTAAAGCATGAGGTACGTTAAAATATACCCTTGTGAACTCTGAGGTCTCTGCTTCTCTGTGCCTTTTACTTTCTTCATTCCTGACTTAATTTTGTATTCATAGCTTTGCTGTCCATCTAGATGTCACAGTCATTGTTAGAGACATCGGCTAGGCACTTATTTGCAGCACAGGTTTGTGTCACTGTCTTCCCTGGAGTTTCTTGGAGAAGAGGATATGTATTATTTGTGCTCCTAACAATCTCCAGCCAGGGATCTTTCTTTTATCGCAGTCCCAGGCCCGTGAGCTTTTTCTGTATTCCAATTTTACCTTTGTCCTTAAGCGTGCAATGAAGTTTGCTCTAGTATCAGTTGCGGCAGTTACGTTCTGTTATTCTTGTTGATCTGTTGTGTTTTTAGCACCAGTTTCTGTAGTCTTAAGGTGATCTAAAAGATCTTTGAGTCACCATGTCACAATTACTGTGTTTTTTCCATAGGCTGACTACTTCTGTAGTTCCCTAATGGGCTTTGTAGGTAAGGAGGTAGTTTGTCACTTGTTTTCTCTGTACTATACCACATCTTACTCAGGTCTTGATGTTCCTGTTGGTTTTTTTGTGCTAGGCGGGCACATTGGTAGCCATGCTGAGGGTCTCATGCGCCTCAATGCATCAGCATAATGCCAGCTGAGTGCTTCCTTTCTTGTGTTAGATGCTCAATGCACAGATCTGTCTTGCATGTCTGGAGTCTCAGAAGTCTATGGAAGGTGTTCTCTCACAGCAGTGATCCAGGATGTGTTAGCATATCTGCTGTCAAGCAGTCTCTTTTCATGGAGACCTTTTCTGGGACTACTTCTTCCTTGCATCCTCTTGGTCTTAGGTCCTAGAGCCTGGCTTCTCATGCATTCATTGTCAGAGTTGCAGATGTATCTTTTTTTGTCACGGGCTGTGGTGCTTGACTTCTGGGGCAGCTGTAGATTCTTCCTCTCAGCCCCCTAGGACTTCTCACCTAAAGGCATCTTCGCTTTGGAGTGATTCCTCTTGCCCAAGAGTCTTTCTGTGCCTCTGGGTCAAATCATTCGTCTTGTGTGCAGTGTCAGTCTGCACACGTGCCTGGGTTGGAGGTGGCTCTGCCAGGGGCATAGCAATTTTTAGTCAGGGAAAGAATAACAATAAGAGCCTACGGCTCATGTTGCTGTACCTAGAGTGTTCAGTTACAAACCTTACAGTCCACCTCAGAGCAACTAGCCCTCAGTAGCAGGTGAGGATGCCGAAGGGATGACGGGAACTCTCTGGGAGAGGCTGCTGGAGTGCTGGTTGAACAGATTGAATCTCAAAGGTGTTAAGGCTTGTATGCTTAGAGTTTAATGTTGTTTTGATTTTTCTTAATGGCAGGCTGTTGTTGGACTCTAGGTGATATTCCTAAATGGAAACAAGACCTTTGGAATTGTTAAGCTGTTGCTCTGCATCTGGGTGATTTGTTCAATGCTGGTTTTTGCAGATGCAGAGGGACGAGTCGTGTGCCAAAGGGTGAGAGAGGAACCTCCTGCCGAACATCCTAGTTAGCCAATGTGTGGGGTGGGTTTTTTTTGTTGAGGATGGATTCCGATCCCTGGCACTCTGAAAGCTAAGTTGAGGGACCAGGGCTGGGGAGGGGCTGAGAGGAGGAGGGGACAAGGTTGGGAGCTGTGGGGAGTGAGGCGTTTAAAGTTAGTGTAGGGGAGAGGGCTGTCCGGGAGTAGTCCCCTTTGAGCAGTCGAAGGGAGCGGGTTACTTGTCAGCATGGTGCTAGAGTGTGCCGGGCAGGGCAGTTCCAGCCTGTGTTTGTGTTGTGTAGCTTGTCTTCTGTGTCTTAGACCTTCCTTGGGTCTCAGTGTCCTCTTTGCGCTCAAGGAGCACCGCACACTTCTTGGGTGCCACCCCTAGGGTCTCGAATGCCCATACTCATTGGCATTGTGCCACTCAGGTGCTTCTCTTCTCGCATAGCAACGTTACAGCATGGATCGGTCTTGTGTCTTGGAAGTTTCCAGTCAGTCCCCTTTTGCAGCATAATTCCAGGCTGCGTCAGCAGCTCTGCACTCCAGCAATCCATTTTCAGGGACTGGCCCTTCTTCCCTGCATCCTTACATTCTTAGGTCTTGAAGACAGGCTTCTTGCGCATCCATCATCTCAGTTTTGACAGTAACTTTATCTTCTAGGTGCAAATCAATGTGCGAAGCAGGATATCCACACCAGAATGGACTTAAGCAAGGTGAGTGACTGACGTGCTGAAGTAGCATTTTTCTGAGGTGTCATATTATCGACATAGCTAAAATCATACCCGGTCGTTTAACAGGTGGGGGTCAGGCCTCGGCACGGCAAACCGAAGAATCTGACTCTGAGCGGCCGAGGTAAAGGGGCAGGAGAGAGGAAGATGTTTCCGAGGAGGGCATCATCGCGGCGGAGGTCGACGCCAGCTGACGTGTCGGTGACCAGCGATGAAGAGGAATGCGGTGGATAGGGGAGCCTCCCGGTTAGGTGACGTGTTCCCGATGAGGATGGATTCTGGACCCTGCCCTCTGAAAGGTAGTTCAAGGGGCAAAAGCGGTGGGCGGGGTGGGGCCAGCGGGGGGTTTAACGTCAGGGTTGCAGAGAGGGATACTTAGTCTGTCTGAAGTCTAGGGGCAGATAGTGGTCCTGGATGTGAACGTTCTGGCCTCTGTCTGTGTCTGTCACTTGTGTTATCTGTACTCTTTCTTGTATATGGTGCCTTATGGCAAGTCTCTACGTTCTGCCCCACGGGCTCTCTGCACTTGGCACACACCTCGGCAAGCATCCATAGGGTCTGTAACGCCTGGCCACTTCAGAATAAAGCCCATCAAGCGCTTATCTCGTGATCAGAGCTTAAAGCGTGTTTTGCATCACAGATGTATCCACAGGGTTGCCTTTGCAGAGATGGTCTGGGCCAGACTGACAGCTCTGCTCTTGGAAGATCATCTTCCACAGAGATTCCATAGCATGTTTCATCCTTAGGGGCTTGGGTCTTAAAGCCTGGTTTCTCACACATCCATTGTTCTGGTGTTGTATTGCATTGCTGCAGTCTGTATTGGTTTTGACTACCATCTGAGACCATCTTGTTTTGTAGTGCTTTGTGTTGTATTGCATTGTGTAAGGCTCTGATAACAAGTGAATGTCGCAGACATCCATCTTGACCCAAGCAGGGATAAACTGATAACGGGGGAATGTGGCAGACATCCGTCTCGGCCAAGGACAGAACCTGCAGAGGCAGGATAACGTCTTGTGAGCCCCTTCCCCTATTCCTGAAACACGTAGACAAAAGACCATCTGTGTCCTGTGCATGCGTGCCTGTGAAAGGCCATCACTCAGTCAACCTTGAAGTGGGGGTCAGTGAGACCCCCAAGACACCCAGAACCCACCAACTTATTTCTGGAACATTCCTGAGCACATACTGTGCCTGCTCAGTGATGACAGACCCCTGCCTGTGCGGAGCATTTTGGGTTATAAAAAGGGGAAACAAGTTTTCGGTGTGCACCCACCACCTGAGGACTACAACTACAAGCAGAGAACATCGCTGGATCCAAGGGTGGTGATATCTTTTCTCTCTCTCTCTCTCTTTCTCTCTCTCTTTCTTTTCCTGTCTATCACTCTGTCTCTAACTTCATTTTCAGCACATTAGGGTAATATCATCACAAGTTTTGCTAAGCAATTACCTTTTGTAGTTCTGCTAAGTTCTAAGTATTGTTATAACTTTTGCCAAGCCACTATCTTTCGTAGTTCTGCTAAGTTCTAAGTAAATTTGTGATTTGTTTGAACCTCTAGAGTAATTCTTGTTACTCCTGATTACTGCGCAGAGAATTAAAAAGTTAACCTCACCCTCATCCACTGAGTGGGATGGGACATTAAATTGGCATCATGGACAGGATTCTCTGTGAGAAGCGGTAAAGAGGTTCCCTAAAGGGGATATCAGCCAGAGTGCTGAAGAAAGGAGAACTGATAATTGGTTGAAGCTGAAATCTCCGACAGTAGGTCACAGCAAGCCGGGATAAGCCTGATCTTGACTGCTCCCCACTGTTGGATTTGTTAAAGAGCTATAAAGCTTGCCCGACCCCGAAAGGGCATAGCTGGGCAGACGGACACTGGCAGTCCCCAACAACTGTAGCGGAACAGATAAGAGACTTGGCAAAAGGAAACAAGTTTAAGCCTGGAAAGGGAAAGGCTGTGGTTTGTGGTGTCTTGGGAGCTGCGTTGATAGCTGCCCAGAAGGACAAATGCATTGTCACACAAGGTGAGCGGGAGGCAAATGAGTCCCTTCAGGAACTGGTTAGAAAACTACAGGCAGAATTGGAAATGGAACAGGTGAAATGGCAACTAGCTGGAAAAGTGTTAGCGGATGAGAAAAGACTCACAGAAAACTTGAAGCCTGTGAGATGCTTTTGTGAGGGAAAGAGAGCTGAAGTTGCAGCTCCCTGGGGACCTTGACAGTGAACCAGGATTTTCTAGCTTATCAAAAGAAGCCAGCCCCCATTGCGAGGAAGGTTGCCCCTCACTACCCATGGGAGGAGCTGAGGACGGTGACAGAACCTGACCCTACACCCAAGCTCCGGCCACTTATTAAAACTGAAGTCGTATATGATGACGAAGATGCAGAACCCACCGTTACCACTAAGGAGATACCTTATACTGTTACTGAATTGGCAAAACTACAGGAAAAAAATATAGTAGGCAGGCTAAGGAAACTGAGACTGAATATGTGTGGAGGGTCTCCCTGACAGGCAGAGACAGAATAAGGCTTTCAGAGGAAGAGGCTCAGGGATATTGGGGTCCCGGTGTATTTTTGACCGTAGATGACGAGCGGGAACCTTGGTCCCTGACCCAGAGGGTGGCATATTGGGCCAGAGGGTTAGACCCATTGGAGAGAGGAGATCCTATTGCCATCCCCACCCCTGGAGTAAGCCAGCTTACAGAGAGTGTACAGATGGCGGCTTGCCTCCAACTAATGCATGACAGGCGCCTAGCTCCCCGCCAACCTTCCCCGATGCTGTTGTTTGCCAATCCGGATAGGATGACTCCCTTGATTAGAGGGTTACCTGATTCACTGAAGATTGATGCTGTGCAAATCCAAGACCGACTAAGAGCCACTGTAGCCATGGGACCTCAGGGCAGACCGGGTCTTACCTGGGGGGGAAATTGCACGGGAATTGATCAGTTATGGCTGGTGTGTGGGGTACGTTGGGAAGAAGGGGAAGGCACAAGAAGAGGTCCTTAGGACCAAGACGGAGGAGAAAATGCTCTGCCCCTGAGATGGGACCCTTGTGGGGGGGCCCTCAAGAAATCAATTGTGGAAGGAAGGTCTACATACCTCAGAGGTCTCTGTACCTCAGAGATCAGCTGCTCCCACAGCTCCCGTGGGGGGGCCCACCAGCCCTCCAAAGTCAGGAAACTTCTTGCGCTGTCCCCAGTGAGTGAGCCGGGGGACGGCCAGTGGGTATATTTTAGAAGGTTCACTGAAAACGAGCAGCGGGACCTACTCATAGCCTTTCCCCTTGGTCTTGTTAAGACTCCGGTCACTTTTCTGGTAGACACAGGGGCCAAATGTCTGCTTTAAATGCTGATACCGCAGGCTGGAGTGGGATTGTCCCTGATACAAAACAGATATGGGTTACCGATGTGTTTGGATATTCCAAACCCCAACCTACAGCTGGGTGCCAGGAGACACCACCCCCACCACAACCACTATGGTATTGGGAGTGCTTCCTACGAATATTCTGGGATTGGATTTATTGAAAGGGAAGTCCTGGATGGACTCGGCAGGGAGGGAGCGGAAGTTCAGATTGCATGGAGCCCTAGTCAACAGCTTTCATTCCTGGCACTTACCCTTTGGGAGAAGTTGCTGAATAATTCCAATTTTGGAGCTGGGCCCTGTGAAGAGTGCAAGTGAATGTTGTATCCCTTACATGTCTAACCATGCGGAGAGCCCCAGCGTTGGTGTGACTGTGAAAGGGTGCCATGGCATAGTGAGGGCATTCAGCTGCTTACAGTCCTGCACTTACCCTTTGGGAGAAGTCTCTGGATTATTTCAATTTTGGACCTGGGCACTGTGAAACATGTGATAGTGAATCTGTTACAGGGCTACACAAGCTCAGAGCCGTGCTCCTTGTGGTACTGTGAAAGGGTACGGAGGGAAGGTGCGGGCCATCAGCAGCTTTCAGTCCTGGCGCTTACCCTTTGAGACAACTTGCAGTATTATTTCAGTTTTGGAGCTGAGCTTGGTGAAGACTAGGAGTGAATGGTGTATCCCTTACAGGTCTAACCATGCCGAGAGCCCCAGTGTTGGTGTAGCTGTGACAGGGAACGAAGGGAAGGTGAGGACCTTCAACAGCTTTCACTTCAGGCAGTTACCCTGTGGGAGAACTTGCTAGAAAATTCAATTTTGGAGCTGGGCTCTGTGAAACGTGATAGAGTGAATAACTGCGACATGGTTAGACAAGCGTGGGGCCTTGTCCTTGTGGGACTGTGAAAAGGGTGCCAAGGGAAGGCGAGGGTCAGTAACACCTTTCTGTCCTGGCACCTTCTGAGTGGGAGCAGTCGCTGGATGTTTTCAACTTTGGAGCTGGGTGCTGGGCAAGTGTTACCGAGAGCGAGTGGAGACTTAGCCGTCCAGGAATGGAAAGCCACTCGGTCTTGGTGGGACTTTGAATGGGCTGCCCAGGGAAGGGGACGGCCAGCAATAGCTTTCAGTCCTGACACTTAGCTTCTGGGAGAACTCGCTGGGTAATTGCAATTTTGGCACCAGGCTCTGTGAAACACGATAGAGTGAGTATCTGTTACGTGGCTAGACGCACGCAGATCCCTGGTCCTTGTGGTACTGTGAAAGGGGTGCTAAGGGAAGGTGAGGTCCAGCAACAGCTGTTTATTTGTGTAACTTATTGTTTATTCATTAAAGAAACAATAATTTAATCCACTATACATTTATACATAGGACTGTCAAGGGCTCGAATGACTGTCAGGGTTTTAATACAATATGATTCTAAAACGATAATATTCAAAGGAAAGAAGGAACATGTTTTCAAACCAACTTATAGTGCAAATCAAATAGTGAAGAGGAAAACGATGGACACACACAGAACACACAATAACTTTTTACCATCTCTCCTGCCTTGCCCTGGAGAAAACGAGAAACAGCTGCCTGGCTGCCTCCTCCACGCCTGCCAGCAGCCCTTTGTGCCCGCTTCAGTTGTGGTGCTGGAGAGCCAGCTCTGAGAGTGCAGCTTCAGGAAAAGAGACAACATCTGTCTGCTGCTGCGTAACGCTCATCGTCCCTTCTTGGCTTAGTGTCCATGCAAAGGGCTATTGTGAAACACTCACTATCTAAGCAACCAAAACACAAGCAGGCACACTGGTTTGTGTAAGAGCTTTGCTTTCATTAGGGGAAAAGGGGGGCATTTCTAGTCATATTTCACCGAGTGAGGTACAACAGGAGACTAAAGGAACGCATGCTTGCGCGTAGAAACTGTTTCATGTATAAAAGGTCTCAATGCTAAATCAGACTGGTAAAAAATTATCCTTGAAAAATATTCTATTGGGAAAGTTCAAAAAAGGGAAAAGAGACAGCCATATTCATAACTAAACTGCACGGTACGTATTCACCGAGCACGCTATGAAACTGAAATACCTGAAAGCAACCAAATCAGACTGATCACATTTAAATTTCTTAAAGAAAACTTGAGGTGGTCAAGAAATGAGTACAACGATTCAGGATCCCCACCCCTAAATGCTCCTGAATGCATCTTTCTAACTCGGATTCCTGAAGGCAAATACACCTTTCTTTACGTTTGCTCTCAGATTCCTTCAGCTTTGTTTTCAAATGCTGTACTGTAACTTCTTTCTGCTGCAGAGCCGTCAAATACTGCTATGGACTTTCTGCTGTGATTGGCACCACAAGAAATGTTTCTCCCTGATCGTCTGAAAAGGAAAAAAACCAAACCATCACATCACTCCTACAGTTCTTCAGTCCTGGCAAAGCATTTCATAGACTGATACAAAGCTTGACCCATTTGGGGCCCCTCAGTGTCTGCACAAGTGACTCCCTCTGGCAAATCAAAGCACTTGAGAAAACGGCCAATTTGTGGCTACAGTGCAAAATTTACTACTAATCGTACTTGGTTTCAGTGCCATTACATCAAATGAGACTCTAAAATACCTAGCCATCCCCTCACCCAAACAGGTGGTGTACCCAAGAGCAGGCAGCCAGGCTGTAGACACGGCCAGGTGAGGTCATGTACGGACCGAGTTCAGCTCCACAGGTGAGTTATGAAGCTGCGCACCCTGAAACCTAGATTCATTGTACCTAGCTTTAGGTGTCTATCTGACATGCTGGGCTGTTGAGTTGCCTGAGACAGAAGGAGAGAGAGGGAAAGAGCAGCAGCGCAGTGGCAATTTCTTCTCTGCAATATGTGTCGCATGCTCTGGCAGGTATCTTTTCTCTTTCCTGTATAGAAAACTGCACAGGGAGGTGCCTAAGGCTGAGCAGGGTGAATTTTCACCCAAGTGTCTAATATTTTCCCTTCTAGGAAAGAACCGGGAAATCCACATGAGAACTGATGTCATGAGACCACATGACGGAGCCTGCCTTGGAGTGAAAACCAACTACAGAGGGCTTTGACTAAAAGTAACCTTGAATTTGACAGTGCTGAAACAACAGTGCTTTTACACGGGATGGAGCATCCTGCTGACTGTCGAGCCAGCAACGGGCGGAATCACACCTGTGCTGAGGAGCAAAATGACCTGCTTGGCAGCCCAGGCAGCTGACGCCACATTACAGTGCAGAGAAGGTAAGCCAGTGCGCTGAACACCGGGATGCTGGAGTAAAGACTCGCCTCATCACCGGGCTGCTGTCGCTTCCTTTGCATGAGCCCGAGTTGCTGCTGCTGCTGGCTGAAGCAGCCCCGTAATTCTGATGGGTGGCAGCAGGACGCAGCTGGTTTTTGCACAGTGGTGACAAAGGGTCCTTTTCACAGGAAGCAGGTGGGCTGGCTCTGGACCTGTCAGATAAGGATCCATTATTGCCACCATAAGGGCCATGGCTGGAGGGGAACCAAACCAGCTAAAAGCGTATTTTTTTTCCTTTCCCACTCTTTATTAAGAAAGATGCCCATGCGTGGAGGTTTGCTGTAAGACTGCCTTTGTTCTCCTCAGCAAGCAGCCTGAGGGATCACAGCGTGCAGTGAACATAGGTTTTCTTTGAGCCACTGTTTTCTTCTGCCTTTGGCATACTGGGCGCTTCAGCTGCCGTTGTCAGCTATTCATTTGCTTAGATACAGCTGGAACCCCGCTGCGAACAGGCAGGAATGGTATTAAAATAGACAAAAGCACAACCTCGTCTTTCTTCCTTCCAGTTTCCCTCATACCTGCCTACTTTTCCTTTACCACTCTTTAATAAATGATCCGTCACCTGTGTGCCTGAAAGCAATTGGCATCTGCGCTGCCCAGCAGCTGCCAAAGGGCTGGGGCGCTCTGAGGACAGCTTCTCGAGGCGCGTTCCTTGCTCGCTCACTTGGTTTGCCTTCCTGCACTACTGGGCTGCTACCTTCATCCTCTCATGGAAGTTGTTCTAAACTGGATGAAGGGGCTGGGTTCAAAAAAATACAGAAAAAGTCAAATCCAGCCAGCAAAAGAGAAGCCTTGAAGATAAAAATTTAAATGCCGCAGAATTATGAAGCAAAATCTCAAAATTTGTCTGACTTGATTTGCTCCCATCTCTGAAAATGGAACAGTTCATAAGGAGGAGATGGTTGGGTGGCTGCTGCAAACCTTCACCACACCGCTGCGGTTTGGATGATTTTACAACTATTTTACAATGAAGTGCAGGACTGTGGTTTGTGACAACATGGCAATGTTTCATAGCGAGTTAAGTCAAAGAGTGAGAAGAGAACATATTGCAAAGGAGACATCTCGTTCCAGTTGGTGCAGTGCAGCGTCAACTCATGTGTGAGGCAGAATTTGCACAGACTGTCCGTAACACAACAATGCATTTGAAGGAGCATTATTACAGAGGACTTCTGTCCAATTACCTCGCTCTGTATGCTCCAATATAAAGTTAGATTTAAATGCACAATAATATACGAATCGATAGATATAACCTTAGTGCAAGTCAAGTGATTTTAGGGCTTCATATAATACTTAGTATTGTTTTTTTCCCCCAGGCAGTACCTTCACTTGTTAGACTTAACCTGGAGAGCACTTAAGAAATGTTTACTTTTCTAACAGTCTCCCCACACAGACAGGAAGCTGCTCATTAAGCATCGTTCTGCAGATCTCTCTACACTGGGGCACACTGTGACCTCAGAGGTGTCTGTGTGACTTAAGCATACGGGTGTCCCGCTGCTGGTCCCAGTCTGCCTGCCAGCTCTTCCATGAAGGACAGGAAACCAGTCCTGCCAACGGGAACTCTTCCCACCTACTCCAAAAAATTTAACCAGTGGGGATTGCGTGGGCAGAACACAATGTGCTTTTTTTTTTTTTCCTATCTCGTATTACAGTTCTCGTCAGTGTAAAAGTGCTGCCTGAGAGCACAGCATTACCCAAATTGTTTGAAAACTCACAATACTGATATTGTCTGTCTTAGCTGCAAGGCCTTACGGAGTGGTGTGTCTGCACTAGCAAGGCTTGCACCATTCAGGAAACATTGCTTTGCTTACTTCTGAGAAAAAAGAGATCTTTTGCTCCCAGCAGCAGACATATGGACTTCAGGTGCTGAAATAGTGGCCATGCTGCCTGAAGAGCTAAAATCAGCTTTGCTCCCTGGAAAGGAAAAGGGGAGAGTAAAAACATGATGGAAATTATAACTCAAAATAACAGTTTTCAAAATAACAATGAATCACAAGCATCCTTCCTTTGTCTGTCCTGTCTGAATTTTAGGCGTTGCATGAATTTTCAAACATCCCTGAGGACAAGCGCTGGGTTTGTTCCAGATTTGCAACAGTTCTTCAGAACTGGCACTTCAACAAGAGCAGAAGAAACACTGGAACACAAAACCCTCATGCTACAGAAGCCGTTTTAGGACGTGGCTGGGAACGTTTGTTGTGACAACCTGTTTGCTTTCTCACAGCCATCAATACGTGAAGGAGGCTGCTCACGTGGCTCCTTCAGGAGCACAGTGATTAGGAGCACACAGCTGTAACTGTAGATTCCTCTTGCTTTAAACCACGTGAAAACATGACGCGCTGGGAGGAAAGCTGCTTCTCTTTAGGTTTCTGAGATGACGTACGCTTATGTGACTGTATCTACAAATGTGCATAGGCTAACAGGGTCTATGTACATGTGTATATGTACAGACATAGGCAGGTTGTCATGGGACACAGAAGCATAGCAAGGCAGTTACAATAGCCTTAAAATAATCCAATAATCCCGCATGGTGCACAAGTGCTTCTCGGCTGTTAAGCCATCTATCGGAGTACTGACTTTCTACGGATCACAGCTTTATTTCCCAAGCTCTGGCATATATAAGGACAACTGCTCTCATTTTGCTAAGGCCAGTAGTAGGTAGATGTACTAAGAAAGTCTCATCATCTGGAAAGCATCCTAACTTTAGGGTGGGTTTTTTCCAGTCTGTCACTCAAATGGCAAATGCCCCAAGCCAGAGCCAGGTCTCACACTGCAGAGCCACAATAGCGTACGATGACTTTATCCGAGGGGATGGAAATAACTTTCCAACACCCTTTACACAGCTGGTCAGGGGGGAGCATCTCTCACCTGAGAATTTCCGGGCACCGTCCCAGGCACAGACACCCCCGTCGGCGGCTGCAGACTTACCACGAACCCCATTTTTGCTGTCTTTTCCGTGAGGGGGGGATGCAGCTGCAGCTACCATCATCCCCACCAGGGAACCATCAGGTGCACAACCTCTCTTAAACTTGGCAGAGCTGATGGCAATGTGCATGTCTTGCACCCCTGAGCACCCTGGGCTGGGAAAAGGCCTCATCAGAGCACGTCTTCACAGCCTTAAAGAGGACGAGACTTCCAGCAACCATCCTTACCATTCGGCAACTCTTAGCAGCCCGTCTTAGGATTAGATGTGTTCGGATTTAGCTTCATTGCTCTTCAAACTTTTAACTCACAGCTACATCTCCAGTTCCAATCCTTAACAGCATAAGCAGCGTATTTCCCAGAAACACTAATGCTGCTTCTTTTCCTTTTAACATGGGCTTCTTCTAGCAAGATTGTTTTTGTACACCACAAGCAAACAAGGAAAAAACCCACGCTGCTCACGTGCATTGACAAACATAAGAAAAAGAAGCGGCAAAGAAACGTTGAAGTCTGCTTTAGCATTTCGGGCTTTTCTTCAGATAACGCCCTTAGAAACGACCCCTTTCAAGGGCAAAGTCTCCCAGGGGGAAACGTACTCAATTCACAGTGTCAGGCCCATAGCTGACTGTGGGTTTGGTTCCAGCCCCTGGCCTTTGGCTTACTACTCATTTGATTTACTATTACTATACATGAGACTCTCGCGTCGGACCCCTCTGCAGCAAACCCCCAAATCAGTTATTTGCATAGCTCCACTTTGAACATCATAAGATGTCAGAGATGAGGAAATAGGGGATGTAAAGGAAAACAGAAAAGGAAACAATCTGTTGATTCTTGAGGAAACGTTGCTCAGAAACCCCTTCAAATCCCAGGATTCTCATCAGAAAGGCATTCATAACCTGGAGGAATTCCAAAAAAGGTCAACAATAATGATAACAACAGGATTACAGGGCACTGTTTGTGAAGGGAATGCATTTTGTGTATTCTACGATAGAAAGAAGTACTGGCAACACTGTTTATCCCGGGGAGGAGGAACACAGCTGGAAACCTGTAAAGAAAAGCACATAGCAGTAACACCACAGGATTCTGGCTGCCATGCATGTTATTTCATGACAAATCACTTGGAGCTAAAAGGTGACTTGGCTGGCACGGGTCTCACCCCGTCCAGCAGCCCAGGCGCTCCCTGCAAAAGTGCCATCTCCGCATCCCTCGCTCACTCAGATTTGCAGTTAGAGCCGTGGCGCTCTCATGGACCAAGCGCAAGGCTAAGCTCAAGGCTGCAGGCATCCCAAGGTGAGAATCTCCCTTTAACGGTGGGCTCCCCATTTTCTGTAAGCCTGGAGCAGTACCAGGACAATGCACGGGCCAGAGAGAGAGAGAGCAGTTATGGTGTGTGTGCTGGGAACTCGCCTTCAAACCCCCAATAAACCAGCTCCTGAATTAGACCAAGCGGAACAGCTTCCCTGGGAGCAGACTCCCTGCCTCCCCTCTACCTGCCCAGCAGCCTGCTATTAGGGCACTCTTCTCCTTTGTGCTCAAGGCCATCCTCCAGAAGAGGCAAACAGATCTAAATCTAAGTTTCTTTTCCATTTACTGAACTATAGGAACGTGTATCGCCTGTTATATCTTTTTCTTTTTTTTTTTTTTCCTTTGTGAGGAAGGAGAGAACTACCGAACTGCAGAAGACTTGTGCCCGAGACCCTGCACTGCAGGTGGGCTGTGCCACCAGCCCAGAGCTGAGCAGGTCATTATTTAGGACAGATGGGATTCAGGCTTTTGCCTTTTACTTGCCCATTCCTCCTTTGTAACTTGCTGACTTCTTTTTGGGATCATCCGTTTGCGCTGTGACGCCTGGCCGCTTGCTGCAGCCCGAGAGTCTTCTGAACAAAAGGAGATACATCTCCTGAGAGGCCAACCACTACTTGCCTACGTCTCTACTAAGCAATACCAACAATCATTTTTTAGACGGGGTGGAGCATAAAATTTGTGACACAGAATGAAAAGATTGTTTTTGTAGGCCACTTTCATTTAACAGGAGCTTATAGATTTGGGTTCAAAAATACAAAACGCTTGAAAGCCGAAAGACTCTTTGTAGCTGCTACTTTGCTTATTCTCCTTTGAAAGAAATACTTGGCTATTTGAACATGTTTCCCACATCAATTCCACTAAATTTGTTTACCTTAAAACTTTAAATCTAAAATATACAAAAATCCAAACTAAAAAAAAAACCCAGCGCTATGCTAATCATTTTTCCCTAACTTTTTAAGCATCTTTTGCTGAAAATACCCAAATTCTGATCATACCCAATATTATCTCTCAAAAGTTATAGAGCACCTTTTTCACTTCAGTGTAATTTAATCAGCTTATGTCCTAATAATACTTCGCTCTCCTGACTCACAAAATTCACGGTGCAAAATGAGATACAGAATCTCCCTCTGCAATGCTAGGTGCCTTGGGCAGCGGTCCTCCGAAACAGGACAAACGGAGAGTGCCTAAGCTTATCGGGGGTGAACAGAAGAGGAAAAGGCATCTAATTAGACCCACTTGAGGATCCAAGTGTGATCTTCAAACACAAACTTTCTTCCGCAACTGAATATCTTAAGACTGACTTTTCTTTCTGTTAAACAAAACTAAACCAAACCAAAAAAACCAAAACGAGAGATAAATACAGGAGACAGAGACTGCGCTTGGCCTCAAGAAGGGCTAACAGCAGAGTTGTCAGAGACCTGAAGAGGAACACAAGAGACTGGAGTGCGATTCGTCTGACTAAACATGGATGTCTCTAATGCAGACACCCTTGTCCGAGCCAACCTTGGTCCCATCTGTAGGCAATGGAGAGTTAGTCAGTGTAACCAGTGAGTTCAAGGTCCTGTTCATCTCATCCTACAGTAAATGCTTATATAGTTGGTCAGAAAGACCGCGCACTAGATTCCCTGATTTTCTTCATTATATCTCCTTTAAAACAAAACAGGACCTTAGTCCACTTGGGCAGGCGCAGACGATTACAACCACATTACAGACACACAACTGAGGTCAGATAAATTACTGTCCATCTCTGCTCTATCCAATTTGACTCCAGACCATGACTTTGTGTCTCCCTCACCTCCGAAACAGCTCCCGTAACCCCCAGAAGAAGGGAAATGGCAGATTCACCTGTTCAAGCTGTTCCACCTCCTGTGAGCAATGGGACCAGTCACTGGGTCAGAACAAGAGAGCCAGTCGCCACCCGCAGCCCAGAGCTCCTGAAGGTCATCAAAGAAGACCTGTAGGTTCAAATTTCACCTCTTCTGACTCCAAATACCGAGGGATAGATGCCAGACAGGAGCTCCAATGGCGCAGCCGCCAAAACTCTCAACCCCAACATTTGGGTCTGCTCACTGGGCAGCAAGGTCTGCCAAGGCAGCAGGCAGGTGTGGGCAGCAGCTCGGCCCCAACGCAGGGAGCTCCCCAGCCATCCGGTCTGCAGGAGGGGATGGAGCGGGGTGACACCGAGGGTCTGGTGCCCTTTGGGGCACGCTGCCACTGCACAGCTCTTGGGGATGCCCTGGAGTGCTCCCCAGCTGGAGAGGAGCGAGGAAGGGCTCCAGATTTCCCTGAAGAAGAGACTCCCTGAACACGAGGAACATCCCGGCTGGGGCCGCTTCTCCCGCAGGCAGCACAGGCAGCTGATGGCTGTGCTGGGGCTGCCTCCCCCGGCCCAGAGAGCCTCCCGTGGGATCCCAGCACACAGGGGGGTGCCGGGGAGGAGAGGAGAGGAGAGGAGAGGAGAGGAGAGGAGAGGAGAGGAGAGGAGAGGAGAGGAGAGGAGAGGAGAGGAGAGGAGAGGCGTCTCCCCCAAACCTCCATCTCAACCTCTTTCCTCGCCCTGGCCTTCAGGAGAGCAGACACTGGTCCCCTCTGGGGATCTGCTTGGAAGAGTCCCAGGGGACTTTCCCTTTCCCTTTCTCCCTTTCTCCTTCCCCTTCCAGGGATGCATCCCCTCAGGGACGAGCAAAGCAGTGTGTAGAAACCAGGCGTGGCCCCTCTCTCTGCAACACTGGTGACTTTATTTGAGAGGGACCCCGGGGGGCCCAGCAGCCCCACTCAGGGGCGGAGCCAGGGGAGGTGGTGCGCGTGGTCCCCTGAGCCCGGCTCTTCCTCCCGGACCCTCCGCAGCCACGATGCGTCTTCGCGGGTCTCCGGCGGGGAGCGGAGCCGGCTGCGCCCGTCGCTGTCCCACTCCCAGGACAGGCTCCGGACACGCTGGCGGGGCACGGGGGGGCTGCGCTCCCCACGCTCGGCGGAGAGGCTCCGGCGCCGGGGGCCTCCGGGGTGTCGCTGCCGCTGCTGCCTCTGCCGCCCCCGCCGCCACGGCCCCGCGTAGGGATGGAACCGGCCGTGGGGACTGCGGGCCACCCCGGCATGGTCGTCGTCCACCCTCAGGCAGCGGATGGCCGCGATGGGCTGCCGGCAGAGCGGGCAGGTGGCAGCGAGGGCGGTGGCAGCCCAGCGCTGGATGCAGGCGTGGCAGAAGGCATGCCAGCACGGGTCCACGCCAGCAGGGTCTTCAAGGGGACCCAAGCAGATGGGGCAGGTGTCCCCCCACCGGGAGCTTCTGGCGGCTCCCGGCACCGCCGGCTCACGCCTGGACGCCTCCAGTGCTGCTGCTGGGACTTGGTGTCCTGTCCTCTGCTGCTGGCGGGACTTGATGGGTGCCGCTGGTGGGTCTCGGTGGCTCCTCGGCCGCTGGCAGGTCACGATGGCTGGTGTGCTGTTGGCAGGACTCGACGGCTCGGGTGCTGCCCACAGGACTCAACGTCTCGTGTGCCGCTGGCAGTACACCACGCTGGCGTGTATGGGTGCCCACTGCAAGTGACGTCATGGGGTGACTGTGACTCTCTGGTGTCATCACAGGGCTCTCCAGGGGCGCACCCGGGGAGGGACCCAGAACCTCCTCCCCCAGCCTCAGACACAGACCTTGTGATGCAGAGCCCGCCCGGCAGCGTGCTTCAGGCCTCTGCCTTTGCTCAGGCCCCTTTTGGGCAGTGCCTGGTGGTGGTGGTGGTGGTTGAGGTTGGCAGGGACCTCTGGAGGTCATCTGGAGGTCATCTGGTCCAAGCCCTTGCTGAAGGAGGGCCACCCTGAGCCGGACGGAGCCTGGGCACCACTGAGAAGAGCCAGGCTCCATCTCCTTTGTTCCCTCCCTTTGGATATTTCCATCTCTGGAGACGATCCCCCGAGCCTTCTCTGCTCCAGGCTGAACGGTCCCAGCTCTCTCTGCCCCTCCTCCCTGGAGAGCTGCTCCAGCCCCTTCCCCATCTTGGTGGCCCTTCGCTGGACTCCCTCCAGTCTGTGCCCGTCTCTCTTGTCCTGGGGAGCCCAGCACTGGACACAGGCCTCCAGGGGAGGCCTCAGCGGTGCTGATCCCCTCCCTGGACCTGCTGGCAATGCTCCTCCTCATACAGCCCAGGACACCCTTGGCCGCCTTTGCTGGCTCAAGTTCAACGTGGTGTCCACCAGGACCCCCGGGGCCTTCTCTGCAGAGCTGCTTTCCAGCCGGGCACCCTCAGCGTGTCCTGGGGCTTGGGGCCGTTCCTCCCCCGGGGCAGCATTTGACATGTCCCTTGGCTGAAGTTCGGGAGGTTCCCGTCAGCCCCTTTTCTCCAGCCTGTTGAGGTCCCTCTGGGTGGCAGCGCCATCTCCTGCTCTCTCAGATACTCCTCCCAGTTCTGCGCAGAAGCGTGACTGATTCTGTTGGTTTGCTTTCTCCACTGTAAAGATCAAATAAAAGCAGAGGAAGGAAAGCAAGGGAACGAGGGGGTTGCATACCTCCCGTTTCTTTGATTTGCAAAACCTGCGTCGTGTTTGACTTCTAGCTGATCCTGCAGAGCAGCCAGTGGGAGACTGCTGCAAGCTGGGAGCATGCCCTGGGCGCGTGACCATGCCCTTGCAGAAGCACTGCTCCTGCCATCACAGAGCCCGTCTTAGTTGGGAGAAGACAGCGAGAGGGGTGGGGAAGAGATTTCTCTTCTCTTTTACAAACGGTGCTTGGGGAGCGGATTTTCCCCCCACAGCAGGAGAACCCACAGGGCAATAAAGGAGGCCAGGAGGGAGCTAGTCAGGGAACTCCCCAGGGAAGAGAAGCAGCGTCTGGATGAGGAATGACCCCACCAACCCAGGGCACTGGCTGCAGCCCCAGCCCCGCTGGTCCCCACTCTCTGCCAAAGGCCGTGTGTGAAGCAGGAGCTCAGAAGCCACCCGAAGAGCAACGAGGGGAAGGACATTTCTGCGTGTTTGAGAGGTGCCCAGCTTAAAAGCTTCAGAAATGGAGCACTTGGATGCGGAACGCTGCCGCCTGCCCATTTCTGCCTGGGGAAGAACGCCTAGTTTTGTAGTGAACTTAGGCTAGCCAGACAATAAGATGCAGCAATGACTGTGCTATTTATTCAAAATGCGAGTGTCAAACTTTTCAAGAACAGAAGACCTGCCAGGCTTGGAAATCCTGCCTGTGAATTCTAAGGAAATAAGCAGCCACTTTTCTAAGAA
The DNA here is from genome assembly GCF_028858705.1 of Grus americana. NCBI lineage: Eukaryota > Metazoa > Chordata > Aves > Gruiformes > Gruidae > Grus > Grus americana. Next base: position 22,164,619 of record NC_072865.1, read on the forward strand.
CTTACAACTATTTTTCACTAATCTGTTAAAACAGAGAGTAAAACAAAGTTGGCGCCAAGTAGTAGAGAGAGGATGGTGAAAATAACGCCCCGTTGTAAGCACCAGTCCCGTGTGCTTTGTACTGGAGACTGCTAAGGCCATAAACACACAACAAAACCCAGCCCCCCACCCACTGCTACACCCTCTACACTTGCGTTCAGTCTGGACAAGAATAAATTCATTTGCAACTTTCCTCTGTCCCCAGCATTAGTATTATCTTCAACATCCATTTCCTCACTGCAGCCAGACAGCCCGGGGATCTGGCAGACGCTACAGTAAGAAGTGGAGAAGCTGCTGCTTGAACTGGCATGCCACTGGGCTTCAAGTTCCTCTTGCTCACAAAACCAGATCAGGCAATTGTCTGATACCCATCGTGTCAGACCGGTGTCTCAGCAAGGGCCCGCTCTTCTCTGGTCCTGACTTCCCTCTGGAAAGCTGACGGAGGAGATAAAGACGCAGATAAAGCAGCTCGCACTCTCCTTGGCTTCTCTTATACTGGGAAGAAGTTGAGGAAACAGGACAACCTCGTAAGCTTTTCCTTCTACAAGGAGAGTAAGTACACTGGAACTGCCCAAGGGGCTTTTTCTGCACTATTTGAGAGATTTATTAACTCTGCCTACAACAGGGTGACAGTCCTCCTATGCCTTAAGTGTTATGCTTGCTAGAAGATACACTACGCTATTCTCGAGTTTACTGCTTGCAGGACGAAAGTGACTGTAGTCCAGGCAACAGACAGCTACAGTTTGTAACCTAATGAAATAAAGCCCATAGCTAATGAGCCGCTGATAAGGGACACTGTTCTAGGAGTCCCCTTGTTCCAGACAACCATGCAAGAGAACTGCAGAAGTGCTTCTCTGAACCAAGTTCCGCACTGCAACCAGCTGGTTTCGTGCCACTTTAACGTGAAAAAGCTGTTCCAAAGCCAACCAGCCGTTAGATATGAGCCTTCCGACTTGCCAACAGATGTGTCTTCACATCTTGTTTGCACCTGCACACTCTCAGGTCCTCTCTTACCAGTTCCTTCCATTCTTTGTTATCCCTAGTGGTCGATGGTCCACAATCCAGCCTTGGCTGCACTAAGCTAAATGTTGCAACAAACAAGACTACCTTCTCTTCATTAATTGGCTCACTGTTCCCCCGACACACCTTAACAGCTAACAGCTCTTCTCCTCGTGTATTCCTATTGGACTTCAAGTCTTGCAAGCAGGTTACCAAAACTTGCACACCGTATTCAAGATGAGATTCTCAGCTGTATTCTTAATACAACTGCACTAATTCTTTCCCCTTTACGGTAAGAGCATCGCCTAGATTCAGTGAGGAACTTGTTCTCGGTTGAGTTCATCATACCAGCTGCATGGACTCCTCCACTTCAGGAGCAAAGATGCTCAAATCCAGCCAACTCTTTCCCTAAGTTCCTATGTTTTCACTGAAAAACGGTACGGTGAGAGATGTTCCCGTGCCGATAATTCATCGGACCACTTGGTTCATTTAGCAGAACCGGGATTCATCCTCAGATTCAGCCACTCTGTGCATTCGGGGGGGGGGGGGGTGTCTCTGAAGCACCTGGATCCCAGGGACCCCCCCATGCTGACCCCGTGCACCGGTACACCTCCCCCTCCCCTGGTGCTCAGCCCCTGGTCTCTAGCTTGGTGCGTGGGAACCTGGCACTCCCTGCTCCAGTGAGCAAAACTTGGAATCCACTGGCATGCCAGTGTTGCCCAGCTGCCTGCAGCCTCTGCTGCCAGCTCCCGTGGGAGCTCCTGCAGCCCTTGCTGGCTCCTGTGGGATCTCTGTCCTTCCCCAGCACGGCATGGGAACCACGTGTTATGGATGTCCCCACGTCTGCACCATGCTGTGCACCTGCCAGTCCCCTGCACCACTGATGCAGCATCTGTGCACACCCATCCAACGCGCCTTGCCTGGGCATTGTCTTCCCCTCATCCTCCGGACCGCTTCCCCTTTGCTGTAAGACTGCCTTCGTGCTCCTCAGCAAGCAGCCCAAGAGATCACAGCCTGCACTGAACACAGGTTTTCTTTGAGCCACTGTTCTTTTCTGCCTTTGGCATACTGGGTGCTTCAGCTGCCGTTGTCAGCTATTCATTTGCTTAGATACAGCTGGAACCCCGCTGCGAACAGGCAGGAATGGTATTAAAACAGACAAAAGCACAACCTCGTCTTTCTTCCTTCCAGTTTCCCTCATACCTGTCTACCTTTCCTTTCCCACTCTTTATTAAATGATCTGTCACCTGTGTGCTTGAAAGCAATTGGCATCTGCGCTGCCTGGCAGCTGCCAAAGGGCTGGGGCGCTCTGAGGACAGCTTCTCGAGGCGCGTTCCTTGCTCGCTCACTTGGTTTGCCTTCCTGCACTACTGCGCTGCTACCTTCATCCTCTCATGGAAGTTGTTCTTCTAAACTGGAATGAAAGGGCTGGGTTCAAAAAAAATACAGAAAAAGGCAAATCCAGCCAGCAAAACAGAAGCCTTGAAGATAAAAATTTAAATGCCGCAGAATTATGAAGCAAAATCTCAAAATTTGTCTGACTTGATTTGCTCCCATCTCTGAAAATGGAACAGTTCATAAGGAGGAGATGGTTGGGTGGCTGCTGCAAACCTTCACCACACCGCTGCGGTTTGGATGATTTTACAACTATTTTACAATGAAGTGCAGGACTGTGGTTTGTGACAACATGGCAATGTTTCATAGCGAGTTAAGTCAAAGAGTGAAAAGAGAACATTGCAAAGGAGACATCTCGTTCCAGTTGGTGCAGTGCAGCGTCAACTCATGTGTGAGGCAGAATTTGCACAGACTGTCCGTAACACAACAATGCATTTGAAGGAGCATTATTACAGAGGACTTCTGTCCAATTACCTCGCTCCGTATGCTCCAATATAAAGTTAGATTTAAATGCACAATAATATACGAATCGATAGATATAACCTTACTGCAAGTCAGGTGATTTTAGGGCTTCATATAATACTTAGTATTGTTTTTTTTCCCCCAGGCAGTACCTTCACTTGTTAGACTTAACCTGGAGAGCACTTAAGAAATGTTTACTTTTCTAACAGTCTCCCCACACAGACAGGAAGCTGCTCATTAAGCATCGTTCTGCAGATCTCTCTACACTGGGGCACACTGTGACCTCAGAGGTGTCTGTGTGACTTAAGCATACGGGTGTCCCGCTGCTGGTCCCAGTCTGCCTGCCAGCTCTTCCACGAAGGACAGGAAACCAGTCCTGCCAACGGGAACTCTTCCCACCTACTCCAAAAAATTTAACCAGTGGGGATTGCGTGGGCAGAGCACAAGGTGCTTTTTTTTTTCCTATCTCATATCACAGTTCTCGTCAGTGTAAAAGTGCTGCCTGAGAGCACAGCGTTACCCAAATTGTTTGAAAACTCACAATACTGATATTGTCTGTCTTAGCTGCAAGGCCTTACGGAGTGGTGTGTCTGCACTAGCAAGGCTTGCACCATTCAGGAAACATTGCTTTGCTTACTTCTGAGAAAAAAGAGATCTTTTGCTCCCAGCAGCAGACATATGGACTTCAGGTGCTGAAATAGTGGCCGTGCTGCCTGAAGAGCTAAAATCAGCTTTGCTCCCTGGAAAGGAAAAGGGGAGAGTAAAAACATGATGGAAATTATAACTCAAAATAACAGTTTTCAAAATAACAATGAATCACAAGCATCCTTCCTTGTCTGTCCTGTCTGAATTTTAGGCGTTGCATGAATTTTCAAACATCCCTGAGGACAAGCGCTGGGTTTGTTCCAGATTTTCAACAGTTCTTCAGAACTGGCACTTCAACAAGAGCAGAAGAAACACTGGAACACAAAACCCTCATGCTACAGAAGCCGTTTTAGGACGTGGCTGGGAACGTTTGTTGTGACAACCTGTTTGCTTTCTCACAGCCATCAATACGTGAAGGAGGCTGCTCACGTGGCTCCTTCAGGAGCACAGTGATTAGGAGCACACAGCTGTAACTGTAGATTCCTCTTGCTTTAAACGACATGAAAACATGACGCGCTGGGAGGAAAGCTGCTTCTCTTTAGGTTTCTGAGATGACGTACGCTTATGTGACTGTATCTACAAATGTGCATAGGCTAACAGGGTCTATGTACATGTGTATATGTACAGACATAGGTTGTCATGGGACACAGAAGCATAGCAAGGCAGTTGCAATAGCCTTAAAATAATCCAATAATCCCGCATGGTGCTCAAGTGCTTCTCGGCTGTTAAGCCATCTATCGGAGTACTGACTTTCTACGGATCACAGCTTTATTTCCCAAGCTCTGGCATATATAAGGACAACTGCTCTCATTTTGCTAAGGCCAGTAGTAGGTAGATGTACCAAGAAAGTCTCATCATCTGGAAAGCATCCTAACTTTAGGGTGGGTTTTTTCCAGTCTGTCACTCAAATGGCAAATGCCCCAAGCCAGAGCCAGGTCTCACACTGCAGAGCCACAATAGCGTACGATGACTTTATCCGAGGGGATGGAAATAACTTTCCAACACCCTTTACACAGCTGGTCAGGGGGGAGCATCTCTCACCTGAGAATTTCCGGGCACCGTCCCAGGCACAGACACCCCCGTCGGCGGCTGCAGACTTACCACGAACCCCATTTTTGCTGTCTTTTCCGTGAGGGGGGGATGCAGCTGCAGCTACCATCATCCCCACCGGGGAACCATCAGGTGTACAACCTCTCTTAAACTTGGCAGAGCTGATGGCGATGTGCATGTCTTGCACCCCTGAGCACCCTGGGCTGGGAAAAGGCCTCGTCGGAGCACGTCTTCACAGCCTTAAAGAGGACGAGACTTCCAGCAACCATCCTTACCATTCGGCAACTCTTAGCAGCCCATCTTAGGATTAGACGTGTTCGGATTTAGCTTCATTGCTCTTCAAACCTTTAACTCACAGCTACATCTCCAGTTCCAATCCTTAACAGCATAAGCAGCGTATTTCCCAGAAACACTAATGCTGCTTCTTTTCCTTTTAACATGGGCTTCTTCTAGCAAGATTGTTTTTGTACACCACAAGCAAACAAGGAAAAAACCCACGCTGCTCACGTGCATTGACAAACATAAGAAAAAGAAGCGGCAAAGAAACGTTGAAGTCTGCTTTAGCATTTCGGGCTTTTCTTCAGATAACGCCCTTAGAAACGACCCCTTTCAAGGGCAAAGTCTCCCAGGGGGAAACATACTCAATTCACAGTGTCAGGCCCATAGCTGACTGTGGGTTTGGTTCCAGCCCCTGGCCTTTGGCTTACTACTCATTTGATTTACTATTACTATACATGAGACTCTCGCGTCGGACCCCTCTGCAGCAAACCCCCAAATCAGTTATTTGCATAGCTCCACTTTGAACATCATAAGATGTCAGAGATGAGGAAATAGGGGATGTAAAGGAAAACAGAAAAGGAAACAATCTGTTGATTCTTGAGGAAACGTTGCTCAGAAACCCCTTCAAATCCCAGGATTCTCATCAGAAAGGCATTCATAACCTGGAGGAATTCCAAAAAAGGTCAACAATAATGATAACAACAGGATTACAGGGCACTGTTTGTGAAGGGAATGCATTTTGTGTATTCTACGATAGAAAGAAGTACTGGCAACACTGTTTATCCCGGGGAGGAGGAACACAGCTGGAAACCTGTAAAGAAAACCTCATAGCAGTAACACCACAGGATTCTGGCTGCCATGCATGTTATTTCATGACAAATCACTTGGAGCTAAAAGGTGACTTGGCTGGCACGGGTCTCACCCCGTCCAGCAGCCCAGGCGCTCCCTGCAAAAGTGCCATCTCCGCATCCCTCGCTCACTCAGATTTGCAGTTAGAGCCGTGGCGCTCTCATGGACCAAGCGCAAGGCTAAGCTCAAGGCTGCAGGCATCCCAAGGTGAGAATCTCCCTTTAACGGTGAGCTCCCCATTTTCTGTAAGCCTGGAGCAGTACCAGGACAATGCACGGGCCAGAGAGAGAGAGAGCAGTTATGGTGTGTGTGCTGGGAACTCGCCTTCAAACCCCCAATAAACCAGCTCCTGAATTAGACCAAGCGGAACAGCTTCCCTGGGAGCAGACTCCCTGCCTCCCCTCTACCTGCCCAGCAGCCTGCTATTAGGGCACTCTTCTCCTTTGTGCTTAAGGCCATCCTCCAGAAGAGGCAAACAGATCTAAATCTAAGTTTCTTTTCCATTTACTGAACTATAGGAACGTGTATCGCCTGTTATATCTTTTTCTTTTTTTTTTTTTTTCTTTTGTGAGGAAGGAGAGAACTACCGAACTGCAGAAGACTTGTGCCCGAGACCCTGCACTGCAGGTGGGCTGTGCCACCAGCCCAGAGCTGAGCAGGTCATTATTTAGGACAGATGGGATTCAGGCTTTTGCCTTTTACTTGCCCATTCCTCCTTTGTAACTTGCTGACTTCTTTTTGGGATCATCCGTTTGCGCTGTGACGCCTGGCCGCTTGCTGCAGCCCGAGAGTCTTCTGAACAAAAGGAGATACATCTCCTGAGAGGCCAACCACTACTTGCCTACGTCTCTACTAAGCAATACCAACAATCATTTTTTAGACGGGGTGGAGCATAAAATTTGTGACACAGAATGAAAAGATTGTTTTTGTAGGCCACTTTCATTTAACAGGAGCTTATAGATTTGGGTTCAAAAATACAAAACGCTTGAAAGCCGAAAGACTCTTTGTAGCTGCTACTTTGCTTATTCTCCTTTGAAAGAAATACTTGGCTATTTGAACATGTTTCCCACATCAATTCCACTAAATTTGTTTACCTTAAAACTTTAAATCTAAAATATACAAAAATCCAAACTAAAAAAAACCCCAGCGCTATGCTAATCATTTTTCCCTAACTTTTTAAGCATCTTTTGCTGAAAATACCTAAATTCTGATCATACCCAATATTATCTCTCAAAAGTTATAGAGCACCTTTTTCACTTCAGTGTAATTTAATCAGCTTATGTCCTAATAATACTTCGCTCTCCTGACTCACAAAATTCACGGTGCAAAATGAGATACAGAATCTCCCTCTGCAATGCTAGGTGCCTTGAGCAGCGGTCCTCTGAAACAGGACAAACGGAGAGTGCCTAAGCTTATCGGGGGTGAACAGAAGAGGAAAAGGCATCTAATTAGACCCACTTGAGGATCCAAGTGTGATCTTCAAACACAAACTTTCTTCCGCAACTGAATATCTTAAGACTGACTTTTCTTTCTGTTAAACAAAACTAAACCAAACCAAAAAAACCAAAACGAGAGATAAATACAGGAGACAGAGACTGCGCTTGGCCTCAAGAAGGGCTAACAGCAGAGTTGTCAGAGACCTGAAGAGGAACACAAGAGACTGGAGTGCGATTCGTCTGACTAAACATGGATGTCTCTAATGCAGACACCCTTGTCCGAGCCAACCTTGGTCCCATCTGTAGGCAATGGAGAGTTAGTCAGTGTAACCAGTGAGTTCAAGGTCCTGTTCATCTCATCCTACAGTAAATGCTTATATAGTTGGTCAGAAAGACCGCGCACTAGATTCCCTGATTTTCTTCATTATATCTCCTTTAAAACAAAACAGGACCTTAGTCCACTTGGGCAGGCGCAGACGATTACAACCACATTACAGACACACAACTGAGGTCAGATAAATTACTGTCCATCTCTGCTCTATCCAATTTGACTCCAGACCATGACTTTGTGTCTCCCTCACCTCCGAAACAGCTCCCGTAACCCCCAGAAGAAGGGAAATGGCAGATTCACCTGTTCAAGCTGTTCCACCTCCTGTGAGCAATGGGACCAGTCACTGGGTCAGAACAAGAGAGCCAGTCGCCACCCGCGGCCCAGAGCTCCTGAAGGTCACCGAAGAAGACCTGTAGGTTCAAATTTCACCTCTTCTGACTCCAAATACCGAGGGATTGATGCCAGGCAGGAGCTCCAATGGCATCTACCGGCTGCACTGGGTCTGTTGACCCGACTGGGAGGAACTGTTCAAAAACTGCTGCAGGGACCCAGACATTCTGAAGCATGTGGGGGGTGGGGGGTGGGGGCGGGCTGGGCTATACAAATGACAGACCCCCCAACAGCCACTTCCACCCCACTGCCACCCACCAGCCCTCACAGCGCTGGTCGCCTTCCAGACCTCACAGCACCCACTACTACAACACACCAAACCTTCGCAGGGTGACGCCCCCTCCATGCTCAACTCTAGGACGCAAGCTGTGAGGAGAGCATCAGCTTGAACCTGGACACGGCATCCTCGCTCCTGGAGGGCGAGATGTGCAAGTTCACCTTCCTCTGAAAGGGGGAAAAAATAACAGTAGAAACCCTCAACCTGAAACAACAATAGCTTCAGCTCATTTAAACCAGATACACAACGGGGTTCCGTCATCCTAGTTTTTAAGAAGAAAAATACACGCTTTAGACAATTACGACTAATTTGGTGTGTTGGATTTACGTGGCAAGGTTTTGGTAGTGGGGCGGGGGGGCGGCTACAGGGGTGGCTTCTGTGAGAAGCTGCTAGAAGCTTCCCCTGTGTCTGATAGAGCCAATGCCAGCTGGCTCTAAGATGGGCCCGCCCCTGGCCAAGGCCAAGCCCATCAGCACCTCTGTGATAACATATTTAAGAAGGAAAACAAAACAGTTAGAGAGAGCTTTTTGCAGCCGGAGAGAGGAGTAAGAAGATGTAAGAAACTCTGCAGACACCAAGGTCAGTGCAGAAGGAGGGGCAGGAGGTGCTCCAGACACCAGAGCAGAGATCCCCCTGCAGCCCATGGTGAAGACCATGGTGAAGCAGGCTGTCCCCCTGTAGCCCATGGAGGAAGGATGAGGGGGTGTAGCGATTCCACCTGCAGCCCATGGAGGACCCCACACTGGAGCAGGTGGAGGCACCTGAAGGAGGCTGTGGCCTGTGGGAAGCCCACGTTGGAGCAAGTTCCTGGCCGGACCGGTGGACCCGTGAAGAGGGGAGCCCACGCCAGGGCAGGTTTGCTGGCAGTGTTACTGGAAAGCGGCAAAATAATTCACTCTCTAAGACTTATTTGGAAGTTTTAGAAAGCAGGCATTCTTTATTGCAGCGCTGGGTGCACGGGGGATAACTCCACCTAACGTGCACACCCAAAAGACAAAACTAGCAAGTAGTTATACTATGTTAATATACATATTCAGTATATTTCCGAGTAGTGCTTATCACATTCATGGATTTTCCGGGAACTCGTTAGCATATGCTAATGTCTTTCGCACATGTTTGTTGGCACGTCCGGGTGGTCGTCGGGGGTCTTCAGACTCAGTCCTGGTATCACGTATACCTTATCCCTCAAGGCTGGTTTTGTGATCACCTTGTAACTTTCTTATCTTTGCGCATCTGTTCTTCCAAGGCCGAGCTGTTTAAAATGAGATTGTTCCAGAGCTTCTTATCTTACAACTAATTATTTTCTAAGTTACAATGGTTTCCCTTTTGTTTGGTTACCTCTATTGAGCAATGGCTCTAATTGCTTGAATTGATCTTAATATTTCAATATTCACAGGTATCAGCAGGACTTGTGACCCTGTGGGGGACCCCACGCTGGAGCAGTTTGCTCCTGAAGGTCTGCACCCCGTGGGAGAGACCACGCTGGAGCAGTTCGTGAAGGACTGTAGCCTTCACGAGAGACTCCATGTTGGAGCAGGGGAATGTTGAGAGGAGTCCTCCCCCTGAGGACAAAGAAGCGGCAGAGACAATGTGTGCTGAACTGACCGCAATCCCCATTCCCTACCCCCCTGTGCCGCTGAGGAGGGAGGAGGTTGAAGCTGGGAGTGAAGTTGAGCCCGGGAAGATGGGAGGGGTGGGGGGAGGTGTTTTAAGATTTGATTGTATTTTCTCATTCCTCTACTCTGTTTTGCTTGGTAATAAATTAGATGAATCTCCTCTCTACGTTCAGTCTGTTTTGCTCATGATGATAATTAGTGAGTGATCTCTCCCTGTCCTTACCTCGACCCAAGCCTTTTGTTATACTTCTCCTTCCCGTCCCGCTGGGGGAGGGGTGAGTGAGCGGCCGCGTGGCTCTCAGCTGCTGGCTGGGCCTAAACCACGACATTGGGATAAATCACACTAGGTAATCTGAACGCCACTTTAAAGAGGGTTTAATATTTAAGCAAGCTGGGAGGGGATTTTGTCAGCCAGGACTCCATCAGCAAGAGCTTGAATCTTTAAGGGAACCAAGTTTTCTAACGTGGAATGGCTATTTTTAGCTATAAAACCATTTACTCTAAGCAGGAGAAGGTTAGTCCCTGTATACTACCACTCAGCTATTCACACACATCTCCCTTTTTTAAAAAAAAACAACCCTCAAACCCAAGTGCCACTAAGGAGTATTTCGGGTGGAAGGCAAAGGTGGGTAATCCTTCCAGAAGTATAGGCAGCTCAAAGCAATTGTCTTCCTGTCCCACAGAGAGCATCCCAAAAGCAGACTGAGGTCCCCAGACAGCCCAGAGCAAAACATGATGCTGTGGGCAAATCCTAGTCCTCAGCACTTGAATGGTTTCAGAGAAAAAAAAATGGACAAGAACAAGAGCCCCACTTGAGGCTCAACAAAGCCGGACTTAATGCACAGCCTGGGAAAACCAGAGCCAGTAGATGAACTCAGAGCTTTTACAGAAGGCCTCAGCTCTCACAGCGTCACTGCTGAGAGCTCTCAGAAGCGCAGGGATGGAGAAAGAGCTTGTCAAGAGCAACAAGTCCTTTCCAAGGCCTCCACACAGCTGGCACCATGGGAGGGTGCCTTAAGCAAGCTGCTTGTCAGGGACAGGGTCTAGGAGGAGGCTCTTCCATAAATGCCATTCCTTGAGAACATGACCTTGCTGCTCGCTCTCTTCCCCTGCAGAGGCTGAACTAGCTGCTCAGGCCATCTCCATTTTCAAGAGAGTCCAAGTCCAGCAGTTTGTAAGTGTGCCAGGTCCTGATGCATCTCCTGGATGGACCCTTCCCCTGACTCCAGCCCTCAGTCTCCTCAGCTTGCCTGGCTCTGCCTCTGTGCTGCAGAAGACCTTTCCTGAGACACAGTCCACCCCAGGAGAAAACACAGAACCCAAACCAGGAAGGCATTTTGGGTGAGCGCTTCCAGCAGCCCGGCAGCCCCTCACATCCATTGTCCCTTGGCATGGAGGAGGCAGCGCAGACCTCAGCTCAGCAGGCGGGAGTGGCGAGGGGACACGGCCTGAAATCTCAGAGATCCCTGCCCAGGGCAGTGTTGAGAAATTCTTTTACCAAACAATCATTAGCTTTGAATTTAACAAGGCCTATGAGTAATTAATGTGTACGGAGAAGATATCCTACCCTTGAGAACAGAAACATCCCGGCAGGATTGCCCAAACAGGGTTGATAAGGAAGAACAGCTTGGCCGGACAACAGAGTTGGGAAACATCCAAGGAGAAGAAACTGTCCTCAAAAGCTTGTGACCGTAACAGGGACAAAGGAGTGGGGGGCTAACTCCCCAAACGACCACCCGAGACCCTCGCACATGTGTAGTATAGTTTTGCAACGCCAGCATTACGTAAATGTAGTTGATAGGTGGAAAGGCAGAGATTTCTTGGAAAATGTATGAATATTCACGTCTTAAGGTATATAAAGGATGAACGTTTGTTTTAGGGTATGCACGACAGGCAAGGCTATCCCCTGTGCATCCGGCGCCGAATAAAGCAATGCCTGCTTTCTAATACTAAAACAGAGTATTGGAGAGTTTATTATCCCATATTTGGTGACAGTTTCTGGTGACCCAGGTGGGACCCTGTAGCTGAGACTTCTCGGACCATTGGATGTGGTGCACCAAGTATTTTCAGGGAGATCACTGATCCTCTGATCCGTGGAGGTCCAGCACATGGCCCCTGGGAGTGGTAAGGCATTGCTTTTCTTTATATTTAAGGGTAGAAAAATCCTTGCAGGATTAGGTTATGGAATTCCAGTAAAGGGTTTAGTATACGCTAATACAGGGATGCTCGGAGTATACTAACGTGGTTAAAGGGAAAATTGGTCGGGGTATACGTTGCACGTATTCTCCCAGAGGTTAATTACACTAATGTGGTTATAAAGATACCTAAAGGAAGGATTCGATCCTATCGGATGAAAGTCTGTAGGACACCCGGGTTTGGAAGAGGTGGGTTAGAGTCCCACTGGTATGAGGGGTTTGAGTTCCCGACGTTTTGTTATTTTGTGTTAAGTCGTTGCTTTTGTGGTCTTGTGTTGCTTTTCATACTATTTTATAATGGGTAATAAACCCTCAGCGGAAAGGGGGATTTGGAGAAAATCTCCTCTAGGATGTATATTGAAACATTGGAGAAAGGTGGGGGGAGATCCTCTCACTCAGAGGCAGCTTGTCGAATATTGTCAGCACTGGTGGTCGATGTATAAATTAGAAAGTGGAGAAAAATGACCTAGAGATGGCAGTCTAATGTATAATACTATGCTTCAATTAAAGCTGCACATTCAAGAAGGCGAGTCTCTCTTTCCGGAATCACCATTTCAGCATAAAGCTTACCAGCAGCTGATGGATACCCACCAAGCAATACAGGTGGACACGCCTGCCTTTGCCTGTCGCCACAGCATTTCCTTACAAGAGGAGGTTTTTGGTAGGATACTAGTTGAACATAACTCCCCTGCCAGTTCCCACAACCCTTTGTTGTGGGAACCCTCTTTGGTTCCCTATATCCCTGCTGCATTGCCCGGTTGGCTGTGGCAAAGTTGGACGAAGTTAAAACATTGGGTGCAGCATTGGATAACTGTGGGAGGAGGATCAGTCAGTGTGTTCGAGATCTGGATTGCAGCCTGAATGAGGGGAACATGCATTGCAAATCCAAGAGGACGTTGACTTTACGTTGTCTTTCATTGCTTTGATGCTATTTTTTTATGGTGAAGTCCACCTTAAGGACCAGGGCTTGTGAATGTGAGGCTGCTCCTATCTGCCTATAGATGGCCTTATCTGCTCGGTCTCCCTGGTCAGGTGGCCTGTAGCAGACCCCCGCTATGATGTCCCCTGCCCCAGCCCTCCCTTTAATCCTGACCCGTAAGCTCTTGGTCGGCTCCTCGTCCATCCCCAGGTGGAGCTCCATGCACTCCGGCTGGTCATTGACATAGAGGGCGACACCCCCTCCTCGTCTGCCCTGTCTGTCCTTCCTAAAGAGCCTGTATCCTTCCATCCCAACACTCCAGTCATAGGAGCCATCCCACCACGTCTCTGTAATGCCAATAAGGTCATAGCCTTGCAGGCGCGCACACGTCTCCAGCTCCTCTTGTTTATTCCCCATGCTATGTGCGTTCGTGTAGAGGCATTTCAGTTGTGTCCCCGATGAGGCTGACTTACTGGCTGGAGTGGCTGGAATTCTTTTGATGTATTCTCCCAGTGTCTCCCTGTTGGTTCCTGTTGCATCCGGAGCCCCTGGCTCATCTCTAGGCTTCGAGCGTGCTGTAGTGCGTCCAGCACGTCTCTGAGCAATACGCTGAAGGCCCTCACCAGCACCCTGTCCCTCCAACATGCTAGACACGTCATCCCACAACATGTCACAGGCAAGCCTGATGTTATCCCCCTCCCCCTTTGAGCCTAGTTTAAAGCTCTGTTGATGAGCCTCGCTAGTTCCTGGGCAAAGATTCTCTTCCCTCTTTGAGAGAGGTGAATCCTATCAGAGTTCATCAAGCCTGATGCCGTATAGGCCGTCCCATTGTCAAAGAACTCAAAGTTGTGGTGTTGACACCAGCCACAGAGCCACATGTTTATGGACTGTGTCTGCCTGTTCCTCCCAACATTGCTGCCCTCAACTGGAAGGAGGGAGGAGAATATTACCTACGGTCCCAAATCCTTCAGTGACCATCCCAAGAGCCTGAAGTCCCTTTTGATCGCTTTTGCATTACATGTCTCTGCTTCATCCCCACCCACATGGAGGAGCAGCAGTGGGTAATAGTCAGAGGGCCGTACCAGGCTGGGGAGTTTCCTCATAATGTCCTTAACGCGGGCCCCCGGGAGGCAGCAGACTGCTCTGAGGGGAGGGTCTGCCCTGCATAATAGGCCCTCTGTACCCCTCAGAAGGGAGTCCCCTACAACTATAACCCGCCTTTTCTTCTTTGTGGGGGTGGTCACGACACAAGGTGCGGGCCTTTCTGGCCTAGGCGCTACCTCTGGTGTAGCTTGACTACCATCCATATCCTCCCTTGAGTGGCCTTCCACAGCCAGAGCCTCCTACCTGTTGTACAGGGGTACGTGGCAAGGCAAGGTGGGCGAGGAGGAGAAGGTTTGCCTGCCACGCCGAGTGGGGACTTGCTTCCATTCACTCCTCCCTTTGAGGCTACTGCCTTCTGCCTGGCAAGGGGAGGATACAGGGTCCCCTTCACCTTGGTTTTGGTCTGTTAGTTGTCCCTGCTTCTGTCTCAAGTTGTTGAATATAGCTCAAAATGGGGGGGGGAAGCCAACCACAACCCATCGATGGATAAAAAGAAGGGACTAAAATGCTTTCAGCTACCGTAAGTGAAAACCACTGGATTTGCAGCTTGCTATGCATTACACTGCGCTCTTGCTTTTCTTAAGCTGGAGGTCTTGCCCTTGTCCGTGATAAGGTTGCTGGGCCAGTGCAAACTTGCACTCACTTTGTCAGATGGTTTTCAGCTGAAGTGAGACACAACTGATGTGGTTTTATGCTCTTGTATCTTACATATTGACAAAAATGCTGCACGGCAAGTGCATGTTTTCCTGAGTTTAGTGAGTTTTATTGAGAATTAGACATGGTCTAGTGTGGTATTACTGGATGTCTGTATTCTACTTCCCCCATTCAGAGCTGGAGTATTACAATGAAAACGGAGAATATATTAGGTGTTACCGAAGTGTTTCTCAGCATCTCAAATGGCTACTGCAGTAAATTATTTCTATAACTTTTCTCCTGTCCCCATAGCAAAATGTGTGCACAGAAATGATTCATGTTTTAACTGTATAGATTTAGATCTCAAGATTTCATACTTAATTTTTATTCTTATTTTTCTTTTGATAGGAAATCCTAAGGTAACATAGAATTTTACAGTCTTAGGATGCTCTAAAGCAAATATCGCAAGCATGGCTGTCTTTTTTTTTTTAATAAATCTTTCTTTGGACCAGTGATTTTCTTGCTGAGAGAACAAATATTTTGCACATGTGTTCTCTTGAAGCTTGGAGGGAATACAGTTAAAACTGCATCTGAGGTCTTAGTTATTAAAATTAAAAACATTATAACTAAATGATTGTAATTAAAATTATCAAGATTTGATAATGAAGCAAGCTGGGCTGTGTGCATCTCTAAAGCCCTTCTTACTTGCAATCTAACTCTTGAACGCTTTCTATTGTAGCCGTGCCTTTCACAAGAATGCCTTCCTTACCCGAACGGTGGATCCTGTGTGTACGGCTCAGGGCAGGTCGTCAGCCAAGCGTGACTATGGATGGCAAAGTGCTTCTCTTGTAAACGTGTAAAACTTCCACGTGGAAGTGAAACTCAGCGTGTCAAATTCAACTCCTCTTGCTAAGTAAGGAGCAGGGAACAATGGATGTTCCGTGCATGGGGGAGAGAAGGGCAATTGTTAATTAAAGTGCTGTTCATAGTTCCTCGGGGTTTTTCTCCCCCCTCTCTTCTTGCCTGGCTCGCTTAGTTCTCTTGAGGGCAAAGCTTGTAGAGGGTTGGGCTCAGCAAGTTCACACCTGAGGCAGTCATAGTGAGCCGTGCGAGGTTGCACAGCCAGACAGGGCTCCATTAACCTTTATTTCGTGCTCTTTGGCACGACTGCACTCTTAAGCACAGCAGGATTAATTTCCATGCAAGTGTATTTAAACTCCACCAGCCAAGAAAGGAAGGGTACCATCTCCATGGCACTTGACATGTTTAGTGTTTAACATCTTTAGTCTAACTGCTACCAGAAGGGTTGCAAGTTGCCTGTAGAGAATGTGCTCTGTGTTCTGAGAAATCATCTAAGGCTAATTACCAGGGAAATGGTTGTAAGGGAGGAAGCAAAAAAAAAAAAACCCAACAAAAAACCCAAGTCCGAGCTATGCTGTCAGTAAATTGTCATTCCTGAATGACCTCATTACATTGTTGCTACCTAGGTGAATGACCTGCTGTGGCTATGGACTGTGCAGGGCCGGCTCTGGTTTGGGCACCGCTTTCTCTCCCCCCTCCTGCTGCCGCCAGGCGGGCGCTGCCTCCCTCCGGCAGCGGGTGCTCGCGCGGCTTCGGGAAGGCTCGGGCGGGAACGGCCGGCGCGAGGTGGGGGGGGGGGGAGCGCGCTGAAGGCAGCGGGGCGCTGCGCGTGGAGCTGCCAGCGGGCCGGAGCGGCGCTGCCCGGAGGAGGAGGAGGAGGACGGGGTCGTTTTCGGGGAGGACGGCCGGGGGAGCGGGCACCTGATCCCGAGGTATTGGCGAGGGGAGAAGGCCGCTTTCCTCCGGGGAGCAGGCGGCGGGCAGCCTGCCTAGAGGTCCGGAGCCTGTGCCCGGCCCTGCCGTGAGGACCCAGCGCTGCGACAGGCACGAAGGCTGAGGTGCCAGCGGTTCAGAGGCTGAGCACTGGAGGTGGAGGCTGGGGACCTCAGGTGCTGCCGGTTTCCACCTCACCAAAGATTATTACAGCCCTCCTGCCCCTGCCTCCCACCTCCTGGTGAGGGTGCCTGTTGCTCTTCCATCCCTGCTGCTCCCAGGGGGAGGAGGGGACTGGCTTTCAGAGAGGCCCCCTGCCCTCATGCTTGTGAAAGTCCTGTGGGGTCTAAGTCTAGAGTGCGCTGGCTTGCACGTTGCTTTCCCTGCTATGTAGCTGTTTGCAGAATGTGCTGCATTCTGCTGTTTGGCAGCCCAGAAATGAGTCTCTCTGCTTTATTTTTCATCTATATTACAGTGTAGTAATGCTGCTTGTCTCTTGCAGCATCTTCTGATGAGTTTGAGACTAAGATGAGGAGACTAGAGTAGACTGGTCACCAAGTTGGCTTCTCTGTGATACGCAGCGGGGACCCGCTCTTAGATGACTTTCAAGCTGGCTGGTAAGAAACTAAGTTGCAAAGAGAGAGTATTCTGAAGGTGAAAAGTTGAATGGAAGCAAAACTTGGTAGAAACGAATGCCTCTCTTAGCTGACACCAAGTCCAGATTTCACAAGCTAGCGTAGCGGTAGCTCGTGCTCACACTCAGTGATGGTGCGGGATGCTTTGAACTGACTGAAAGCCAAGTGTAGCCTGTTCTCCCTTTTCCGAGCTTTTCCTGTCTGCATACCCTCCAAGAACCGGTACCTGACACCTCCTGTCTGTCTGTCTGACAGGTCTGCACCCAGCCACAGGAAATGGGGACATTTAGCGGCAGCAGCAGCTTGGATGATTCTAGAATACCCTTTGCTTTGAAATGCATTACTTCTTGCTAGAAAGTGGGAAATCGCCAAGGCCAAAATACTTACCACTTGACTCATTTCATAAAAATTCATCTCTGCTCTTAGATCAGCCTGTTCTGTCCGAGGCTTATTGCCTTCCTGAAAGGCAATCTCCTTGGTTCCTTCCTCTCTGCCTTCCCAAGGTGAATTCACTTGGTAGGGTGGAGGGATTCCCCTTTCTGCTTGGTAAAGACAGTATCATATCTGGTGCTTGTGGTAGCATCTTGCATTTGGGAAAAGTGAACGTTTTTTCCCG
This sequence comes from Grus americana, assembly GCF_028858705.1. Classification (NCBI taxonomy): domain Eukaryota; kingdom Metazoa; phylum Chordata; class Aves; order Gruiformes; family Gruidae; genus Grus; species Grus americana. Next base: position 22,182,283 of record NC_072865.1, read on the forward strand.
GTGGGGAGGCCAGGAGCAAGGTTTGCAGTTGTTGTGGACCCTTGCAGAGCAAAATTGCACCCAAGTCGCCCTGAGATAGCTGCCCTGGCTAAACGTGCTTTGCCTTTGCTGTATGTGGCACGCTCCGCTTGAGTTGTAGTCCTGCCCACATTTATATTTAAATGGGAATATTTTTATGAATGATATTTCTATAAAAGTACTGGTATTTTAGAAGTCTGTAAATATTGATGTTAGTATATAGATTTCAATAACATATATATATATATATATATGAAAAAGACTTTTCTTTTTAGCCCAGAAGGGGGGTGTCTCTGTATCAGATACTACCCAACAGTCTGACCAGTTCATTGAGTGCCCTCAATGAGGGTGACAGCAAGTTTAGCTGGTTGCGGTTCCTTCTTCCCCCTGGGGGAGAGAAAGGCAGGGGGAGGACCTTGAGCTGCACATGGCCCACTTTCCCCGAGAGGAGCTGTCGTGTGTCTTCTCATGTGCCTGTCAGCCCTGTGCTTTCAGGAACTGTTTTACTTGCCCCCATCTGGTCTGAGATGGCTTCTGATGGGAAGACATAGCCTTTAAACTCTGCCTTCATTTGTGTTACCTGTCTGAAATGGCTTTAGTGTGCCTTAGGCTTGCCATGCTTCAGCTCTGTAGAAGTGATGGAAGGTAAGGGTTGTCCCATCCCACTCGGGGTTAGGGTGAGGTTAACTGTTTAATTCTCTGCGCGGTAATCAGAAGTAACGACAACTACTTTAGAGGTTCAAACCAATCACAAATTTACTTAAAACTCAGTGGAACTACAAAAGATAGAGGCTTGGCAAAAGTCATAACAATGCTCAAAACTTAGCAGAACAATGAAAGGTAAGGATTTAGCAAAACGTGTGACAATATTACCCTAATGTGCTGAAAATGGAGTTAGAGACAAAGAGAATCATAGAGAGGAAAAGAAAGAGAGAAAGAAAAGAGAGAGAGAGAGAAAAGATATCGCCACCCTTGGATCCAGTGATGTTCTCTGCTCACAGTTGTAGTCTTCCGGTGGTGGGCGCGCGCCGAAAACTTGTGTTTTCCCTTTTTATAACCCGATGTGCCCGCCCCATAGGTGGGGGTCTGTCAACACTGAGCAGGCGCAGTGTGTGCTCGGGAATGTTCAGAAATGTTCTAGAAATGAGTTGGTGGGTTGTGAGGGTCCTGGGGGTCTCACTGCCCCCCCCGCCCAGGGCTGACCAAGTGAGTGGTGATCTGTCACAGGCACATGGCGCACAGGGCACAGATGGTCTTTGTTTCAGAAATAGAGGAGTGGTCGAGGAGTGGTCTCAGAAGACGTTATCCTGCCTCCTCAGGCTCCGTTCTTGGTCAACACTCCCTCGTCATCGTCAGCCCATCCCTGTCCACGTCAAGATGGGTGTTTGTGACATTCACTTGTTATCAGGGCCTTACAAGGGTTGCTGCCTCAAGCAACTCGCTTGATGTCCTACGAACAAGTGTTGTGCTCTGCAAACACTTTCGTAGGGCTCTCAACATGAGCAGTGGCCAGTGATGAAACAGGAGAGTACTGGAGTGAAATGAGAAATCTGTGGGGATTCGTAGAGTGGGGTAGGTCGGGTGGGTCCTCCCGATGCCATCTAGTCTGATTTCCTGCTCAGAGCAGGTCCAGTCAGATCATGTTGCTCTGGGCTGTGTCCGGTCACGTTTAGGCTGTCTCCAAGGATGGCGATTCGGTGTCATTCCTGGGCAACTTGTTCCAGTGCTTGGGCACCCTCGTGGTGAGTGACTTTCTTTGTCTTGAGTCAGAATCTGCAAATTGTCTGTTGCCTCTTGTCCAAAGCTCTTCAGGAAGCGGCAGTCTGCTCTGCTCAAGTCCAGCGTTGTGATTCTGCTGGTTTGCTCACTTCTCTCAGGTTTTTAAATTCTACAACCGAATGGTGGCTGCAGCCGAGCATGCCCGTGACCTTTGCATCCTTGATCATTTTTTTTCCTTGTCTGTGGACAAGGAGTCCAGCAGAGGGTAGAGACGGGTGCCCAGTCATTCTGCTTTCACACATGGGGTGTGAGATGATGTTGCTCGAAGTCTGCTGCCCCCCCCCCAACACACCCACCCTGCCTGCAGAGTCTGAGAGGCCTGTGCTGGTGTATGTGGTTGCAGGCCTTCCTCACTGGGTTAGCCTCTCTGGGCCTGTTGTACAGGTGAGCAGTAGATGTTCTAAGTACAGCGACATCTCTCTGCTCTATAGACAGCCTATATTCCACATACAGGCAGAAGAGCCCCGTACTTACTACCTGTAAAGCCTCACCTCCCCCGTTTGTGTGCTTCTGTAGGCAGAGTGTGCCTGATGTACAGAGACCCTCCCCTTCATTCCCTAGCGTCCCCAGATTTCACGTGTGGGTGGGTGTCTCACGTGGCCCATCTCTGCTGTGTAACCAGAATACGTTCTGCGTCCTGACAGGAAAGTAGTGTGCAGTGCTCTCCACGTGTATTCTCCATACAGCCATTTTCTAGTCTGTGTGGTGGTGGTTTCTGTTCTCTGTACAGCCAGTGTACGCTGTATAAGCAGACCAAAAAGCTCTGCCTTGGCGGTATCTAGTCTATGACTAGAGGGAAGGGACATGCTTTGCCTGCGTACAGTCTATCTACAGATGAGATATAGTCCGTATCCAGAGAGAAAAGTCTCACTGTCCCTTTTTTGATAGGCAGAGCATATCCTGATATATGCTGAATACTGAGAAAGCAAGCCTGGCTTGGCCTGTCCGTGTGTAGTCTTGAGGAAGACAGTATGTAGTCCGCAGAGGGACAGAAAAGCCTCCCCTTGTTGCTGTGTCATGTGTACACAGGTGGTAGATACTAGATGTTGAGGTAGGTGAGGCACTGCTTTTCAATGTACGTGTCTTACATTTAGCCCGTATAGTCTCTACGCAGACAGAAAAGCCTCTCATCACCGTGCCTGCGTATATTCTGCATAGGCTGTATTCTAAAGAAAAGACTGAAAAGCCTTCCTCTCCTATCAAATGTATTCTACAGAGAGAAACCGAATCCTCTCTTCAGGATCTCTTGTGTGTACAGACAGAACAGCATGCCTGTAAGGGCCTTCTGTAGGCTTCTGTGGAAAGAGGCTATCTTCTGCTTCATCTCTTTGTATCTACTGTACATACAGATAGTACATATTCTGTATACTGGCAGTATATGAGCTCTTTACAGACAAGAAGAAAACCCCCATGCCTTGCCTCCCTCTCTCTCTGTGTATGTCTGCATGTAAAGTATGCGTATTCATGTGCACGTGTTCCAAGTCAGGGCAGCATACATTCCACGCGCAGAGAGAAATGCCCTTCCTCCCATGGCCTTGAAAGTGTCTGTCTTCCATGTAGAGACAATACCTATTCAACATAAAGACCTCGACATCCATAGTCAAGATAAAGCATAGCTTCCCCTCACCTGGCTGCCTGTTTTGGGTAGGAATTGACAAATTGTGTGTCTGTTTGGTATGTTCTATGTCTGTGCTCTGTGTAGAGAGTGCATCTATGGAGGTAAGACCGTGGTGGTGCTTCCTGTATACTTTTCTATGTGTAGATAATGTAGCTTCTGAATAGGGAGAGGAATAAAGCCTCAGGGAGACGAGATCGGCTGAGGCTTCTCTTCCTGGCGATGGAGTATATAGTGTCTGTGGATGTTCTGTACAGACCGTGCGTGGGGGGGTGTGTATCTATATACTCCAAAGACTTCTGTTGACATGTGTCTCTGTCTATCCGTAGATATTCTGTTTATGCTTGTTGCATGTTTTCTGTATATATTCTGTGCATATAAAGATATCTAGACGGTGTGCTAGCTGCGCGTGCTTTATATCCGAAATTGCCTCACTCAAGCAATGCAGGCCTTGTTCTGTATGTAGAACAGCTAATATAACAACCTACAGATAGTGTAAATTGAAATGAAGCAAGACTCAGCTAGGCAAGGTGAGGCTTTTTTGTTTCCATGTAAACTACATACTCTCTTGTTTATGCCCTGTTCACAGATGCTACAAGCTCAGCCAGACTCTTCCAAGTGTAGGCAGTAAACATACCGTCAAGTTCTCTTCAGCCTATAGATGGAAAGCAGGGACACGGTGCAAATCCTTTTGTCCGTCCACCTAGTCTCTGGTGCCTGAGTGTCTTGTAGCTTGAGCCTGGGGAGCTCAGCTGAGTCTTGTGCATTGACACAGATGTGGGCTTTGTGCTGCTTGTGTGTCTCTTGGGTAGCAGGCGAACAGCAAGGGTGAGGTGAGAATGACCAGAGGAGCGGAGAAGTGGCTCCCGGGTGAAACGGGAGCTCTGCAGGTGGTCATTTGAAGGGGCTAAGGGGAATGTTTTGGGGGCCACCTTGTATCTTGGCCAGAAAGGGCCTTCTGTGAGTGGCAGGTTTCCTCAAAGGCAGAGGAGTGGGTTGTGCCCCTGCGCAAGGGCCACCTGTGGAGGATGAAAGCTCTCTGGGAAGCATGAAGAGCGGTTGGTGCAGAGTTGACTAATCCCCGTGCAATAGCAGGGCTCTGGGAAGAGGTGTGGCATTTGTGTACCCATCAGGTGTAGTCCGGCTAAGCGCAGGCAGCGTTTCCGTTGTGGGAGTGTGCAGTGTGGTTCTTGGGCACAGGAAAATAAGGGAGAGATGAGGAATTTCCCAGGAACCCCTAGGAGACGATGAATTGGGATGCATTCAAGGACTTTTACAGGACTTGCTAGGAATTCCTGTCTCTAGGAGACAGACGGGAATGTTGTACAGTTGTTGGCTACTAATCTCCGAACGGGAATAAAAATAGCTATTCCACTGCTGTTTTCTAGGATCGCACACACTAGTTTTGAAGTGCATCACTGTCTGGCCCTGGAGGACCACTTCACTGCCCAGCTGTTTTAGAGCACTTCATCGCTTGGCTTTTCTGGAGGTTTTTCATTGGCTTTTTTTTGGATGGTTAAAATGCCCCATTCTTATTGGAGTGTGTCACCACCCAGCATTTTTTGGAGTGCTACACAATGCAGCCCTAGAGGAGCCCTCCACCCTTGGTTTTTTGTGCCCTCCATCTCCTGGGTGTTCTTCAGCGCTCTGTCCTGGGGCTTTTTAAAAGCACTCCAGTCTGGGGTGGTTTTTTTGAGCTCTGCACCATGAGCCTTTTTCAGAGCTCTTCACCACCGAGATATTTTGGAGTGCTTTGCCTTGGTGATTTTAAGAGTGCTCCATGCCAGGGCTTTTTCAGAGGCCTCCATCACTTGAGTGTTTTGGAGCTGGCCAACGCAGGGGTTTTGGGGAACACTATACATGGGGACTGTTTGGGAGCGCTGCTCTGTTACTTGGGAGAGTTTCACCATTTTGGTTTTTGGGCTTCCTGTATTGTTGTAGTGTTTTATGGAACAGGACAACACCCAGCAGTTTTTTTAATTATTTACAACAGCATCCTGGAGGAGTATATCACCTCGCAGCCCAGGAAGACGGAGCATTGCAGTGGAGGAATGCTTCAACGAATGGCCCTGGAAGAGTACATCACTGTTCTGGTTTTTGGGAGACTTTTTTTTTTGAATCATCCCTGATTTTTCGCTTTTTTTGTTTTATTTTATTTTTTTTTTAAGCTTAACAACCAGGGATTTTTTTTTTGGAGTCCTCAATCTTCCCCGAGGCGCGGCCTGGCCCGAGGCTCTTTTGGGAGCCCCCCTCGAGGTGTGGCCTGGCCCTGGGCTTTGTTGTTGCACTTTATTGATTTTGTATTTTCTGGAAGTCTATAGCAGTCTTTGATAGCTTCACTAGCTTCTTAGACTACCGCATCACCACTTGGGTTTTTGTGCCGTTCACTGTGTTGTTCTTTTGCAGTCATCTGCATTTGGGTTTTTTTGGCAGGTCTCCAGTCTGGGTCTTTGTAGGAGCCCTCCATCTCCTGCGTGTGTTTGAGGTCTCCGCCTGCCGCTGTCCCGGAGGTCTCCATACTGGAACTTTTTATGGAGCTCTTCAGCATTCTGGTTTTTTTGCGCCTTTACAGTGTGTCTTTTTTATGGAACACTACAACACCTGGTGCTTTTGTAATGCATCGCCACTCGGCCCTGGAGGAGTGCTTCACTCTTGGTTTTTTGTAAGCCCTTTATGGTTTTACTGTAGTATGGAATACTACAGCACTTGGCTTTTTTGAAAAAGGATCGCAGCACTGCCCTGGAGAAATGTATCACCGTTTGGTTTTTTGGGAACTGTGTACTGTGACCCCGGAGGAGCGTGTCGCTGCTGTGCTGCCTTGGAGAAGTGCATTCCTCTTTGGTGTTTTGTGCCGTTCTCCATGTTGCTTTTTGGGAGTTGTCACTGTTTGGATTTTTGGCTGCTCTCCACCCTGGGTATTTTCTTGAAGCTCTCCATCTCCTGGGTGTTTTTAAGCTCTGTATCGCAAGGCTTTTTGGGAGCTCTGCACCCCGGAGCTTTTTGTCAACCCTCGATCCTTGGCTTTTTTAGGGAAGTCTCCAGCCTGAGGCTTTGTTGGAGCTCTTCACCATATTGGTGTTTTGGAGGCCTTTACAGTTTTTGTATGGAATACTACAACACTCGATATTTTTGGTGTTTCTTTTTCCTGTTTGGTTTCTTTGGGAGCTGTTTACCATGTTGGTTTTTTGGAGTTGTCACCATTTGTCTGTTTGGGTTTTTTTGGCAGATCTCCACCCCAGACCTTTATTGGAGCCCTCCGTCTCCTGGGTGTTTTTGAGCTCTCTGTCCTGAGGTTTGGTGTTTTGGGGTTTGGGGTTTGGTTTTTTCTTGAGCGCTTCATGGTTTGGATATTTTGGAGCTCGCCAGCCCCGGGACTTTTTTGGCAACCCTTCACTGTTTGGGTATTTTGGAGCACTTTGGTGCTTTTTAAGAGTGCTCCATGCCAAGGCTTTTTCAGTGGCCTCCATCGCTTGGGGTTTTGGGGAATACTCTACCCTGGGTCTGTTTGGGAGCTTTGCACCCTGGGGCTGCTTGGAGCGCTTCACTGTTTTGTTTTTGGCGCCCTTTGCAGTTTTGCTATTTTCTGGAATGCTGCGATGCCCTGTGGCCCTGGAGGAGCTCTTCACATTTAGATCTTCTGGAGGGCTCCATTCCCTGGCTGTTATTGGAGTTCATCACTGTGCGGCCCTCAGAGCACATCTCTGTGTGGGCTTTTTGGCTCTTTTAAATCAGTTTCAGTAAAAGGTCTCTTAGATTGGCAAATGATTAGGAAGTACATCTATTGCATGCTACAAATGGAGTGTTCAGAAATGTTCTGACTTCACTGTTGTCGACATGTGAAATTGTTTGAGAACTCAAAATTGAATGCTATGGGGAAATAAGATGGGAAAGAAGCGTTGGGGTTTTCCTTGCTTAAGAGTAGTAGTGCTGTGTGACATGGTGCTGGGAGAGCATGGGGCTGGGGACCTCACTGAATGGGGGGCCAGGGCCGAGCTGAGGGGTAGTGCTCACATAGAGCTGCTGGCTGTCCCATGGAGGGTGTCCTGACAGCAGTCCACGTCCGCAGAGGAACTCAGGGAACATAAACCTATTGTCTTGTGTTTGCTGCAAGAGGGAAAAAAACTCATCAGCCCCGAACTCCTCCAAGGAAGCTACCTGAGCAGTTTTGTGTATGTTGGAGGCAGGTCAATGCCCAGTACCTTCCTGGGACTCCTCCCAGGCATCTCCTGCAGTGTCTCCCCCATTTGTCCTCCCCCAGTAGGGAGCAAAAATGATAGAAGCATAGAATGGTTTGGGTTGGAAAGGAACTTCAAAGATCACCTAGTCCAACCCCCTGCCGTGGGCAGGGACAGCCTCCACTAGATCAGGTTGCTCAAAGCCCCCCCCAACCTGGCCTTGAACACTTCCAGTGATGGGGCATCCACAAGTTCTCTGGGAACCTGTGCCAGTGTGTCACCGCTCTCAGCGTAAAATGTTTATTCCTTATGTGCAATTTAAACCTACCCTCTTTCAGTTTAAAACCCTTGCCCCTTCTCCTGTCACTGGTAAAAAGTCTCTCCGCGCCTTTCTTGTAAGCCCCCTTTATATACCGAAAGGCCACAGCAAGGTCTCTCTGGAGCCTTCTGCTCTCCAGGCTGAACACCCCCAACTCTCTCAGCGTTTCTGCACAGGAGAGGTGTTCCAGCCCTGGGATTCTCCTCTGGACCCGCTCTAACAGGTCCGTGTCTTGCACTGGGGACCCCGGAGCTGGATGCAGTGCTCCAGGTGGGATCTCAGGAGAATGGAGTAGAGGGGGAGAATCCCTTCCCTCAACGTGCTGGCCACGCTTCTTTGAATGCAGCCCAGGGTACAGTTGGCTTTCTGGGCTGCAGCGCACGCTGGCAGCTCCCATCCAGTTTTTCATCCACCAGCGCAACCGCAGCTTGCTCGTGCCTTGGTGCCACGCAAGCAATGTTGAGCAATAGCTAAAACCTGGGTGTGCTGCCAACACTGGTTTGGTCACAAATCCAAAACTCGGCAACATATGGGCTGCTAGGAAGAAAATTAACTCCAGCCCAGCCAAAACCAGAACAGACGATGTCACCATTATAGCCTGACAGCAGCTTTGTGTGTTTAATTTGTGGCTTTGCCTTATGTGGTATATTTGGTGTGCACACAGTGCAGGGGCTGGGGCTGGTATTGCCCTCCATGATATCCCTGTCCTGTGCACCCTGGGACAGAGCTGGCACAGGGAGCAGAGGTGGGGGTGATGAACTGTTAAGGAGCCCCACCAGCGCCTCTGTGGCTCAAAATTTAGCAGGCTGGTCCCATGCCCCGGCCGTCGGCGGGTCCCATGCACAGCTCCGTGACTGCTGACACCGTGGGCATCCACGTCCCTGCGTGCCCCAAGATGCCGTTTGGCCCAGAACTGGTGAACTCCTGGGTTTGCTGCCGATACAACCCAGACAATTGTGCTACGGGTCTGTATTTATTGTCATGCCATTGCTCAGAAATAAATGGTCAACCCCTGAAGCTGTTGCCCGGGAGTCTGTCATCGCACCCCAAACCCATACCCCATTGGGCCGCCTCAGGCCCTTGCAGGAGGGCTGGGGCAACGGGCTTGGGGGGGCGGGGGTTGGTTTGAGTTCCTCCGGGGGCTGGAGGGTGCTGGGCTGGTCCTGCAACAGCCGGTTGGCTGAGTTGGACAGCTACGGAGGCCGGGGTGGAGGCGGGCAGACCGGGTGGGTGTCTGGGCTGGTGGGGGCCGGTCGCCCCCCCCGATGCTCCGTGGCTGGCGGGCCGCTTCTCCAGGCACAGGCGATGGCTGCTGGTGTCGGGTCTGGCTCTCAGGGTTGCTGAGGGGGGTGGTCCGGCTGTCTAGGTGTGAGGGGTAGCTGCTGGTGTTGGGCCGGGCTCATGAAGCTGCAGCGAGGTGCCTGCGGAGACAGGAGGCTGCTGAGGCCCTGCTGTGGTGCTGGGCGGGTGCGAGGGTGTGGGGCAGCGCTGAACATGCTGTGGGGTGCGGGCACTTGGCTGCATGTGGGAGTTGTGGGCACAGAGAGCTCTGTGCAGAAAACGGGGCACCCTGCACCCCTCGGCCTGGGCTCTGCTCGCCTGCCCATGGCTCGTCTCCTCTCAGCCCTGACCATCCTGACCTGCCTGCACTGCACGTGCCGGAAGGAGACCTGACCCCAACAGACCAAAGCTGGGCACAGCTCCTTTCTCAGCGTGCCCGGCAGAGAGCAGCACTCGGCTCCCCTGACCAGATGAGGGGACAGCCTCGGCCCAGTGAGATGCTCTCCATCCTCTCTTTGGAATACGTATCCAAAGAGATACAGACGCCTGCGCAGACAAAAACCGCTGCCTGTGCTGAGAACACGCACGCTGGCAGTGTTGGGGTGCAGCTGGGACAGCCTGACTCCTCTCTTTCTCCAAAGCAAGGTCGGTAGCTGGGAAGGCTTTTGACCATGGTCTGAGCTGCTGGGACACCTTGGCCGAGGCAAACATCTGGAATTTATGGCATCGCCTAACAGGGGGATTGCTGCTGGTAGGTTCACTGGTAGGGAGACATCACTGTTGCGCTTCTCACTTTCTATGGCAATGTCATCCCTTGTTGTTGTTCTTCCTGACCTTGCTCTGCCTACGTCTGTCACTGGCCTGCTCTTGTTGAGGCAGGGTCACTTTTAACTAACACTTGCAACAGTAAGAAGGGGTTTCTGAAAAGAGTGCGTGTGTATTGAGAGGCCAGTTCAAGTATCTTACACCAGAAGTCTCAGTAGAGTTTGGCCAGTAACTAACGCGGCACTCCAGAATACCCTACCTCCAAATGCTTCATGGCTAATAGCAGCCATCTAATACAGAAGTTTGGCAGCCCCCCTCTCCCCCCAACAACTCACTGTCTCCTCTTCCTCCACACATAGATGCCACAACACAATAGCATCCCAAGCAGCATGGAGCCCAGGATTGCCGCGGCGCCTTCTATGCAGTACTTCTGGAAATCATTGGGATCCATAGCATTTGCATTTCTCTTGCCATCCACACCTGGAGGAACCATTCTGTACGTTAGCGTGTCCTGCACACCCCTGGTAATCTCACAGGAGGCCCGATTTTGCCAGGAAATGTTCTTTCTCACTTTCTTAGGATCCCTGAAGCAGTGGACATCCTGGGGCTGCAACGTTTCCTTGGTTTCAGTAGAAGCAAAGGAAACTCCCAAAGCCATTGCAAATCAATGCACTCTGGAGCCTCTCTTTCTCCTCTCAGCTTTGCTTACGCTCTGGGGTGGCATAATCCAGTTTTCCCAGTGTCATGGCTTTGCTACCCCTTCTTGGTGAGCCTTCACATTTGCACACAATTTCTTTTGTGCTCACCCACCTTCGCTCTCCGAGGCGTGCTAGTGCTGCTGCCTGGAGGCTCTCTCTGACCCTTTGGGACAAGTTGTCCCACTGAATAGAACTCATGAGGCCAGATGGAGAGCCCGCGGGGGAGCGCGGCTGTTTGACCAATTGCCCCTTTGAGACAGACAGACCAAAACCATCCCTGCGTCAGGGAGTGCCACCCCCAGGTCTCCCTCCCCAGCCCAGCACCCACCCCCCGAGGGAATGGAGTCAGGCCCTCTGGGGAAGACACCTGAACCGCGCTCTCCCTCTGCCTTTTCTCCAGTATGGGCACCGCCTGCATGCCCCCAGTTTCCAGGACTTGCTCCCACTTATGGCCCCCTGCCAGACTGCTCAGTACCTGTATTCGTTCGAAAAAATTCATAGATGCCGGTGTGGTGGGCTTCCCCGGGGTTGGAGAGCGCTGCCAAGAATCAGAGAAAAGTAAAGCCTCAGCGTGGCTCAGGCACAGAGGATGCCGGAGGATGGTGCAGGTTCCCCTCTAAGGCCGTGCCCGATCTGTCAGTGCATCCCTTTGGACCTCAGCTCACAGGAGGAAGCCTCCCCAGCTCTGTGGTGCCTACAACGACTCACGGCAAGCTCTGGGATGCAGGTATTGCAGGAGGCACCTTCGATTAAGAGTCCTATTTCCCATCATGTGCTGAGCATGGTTCAGGTGGTCTCGTTCCCAAAATGGCAAAGTTCTGAAACTCCTGTGAACTGGGTGTGGTGAGCGGTGAGCATCTCGCTGCATCCACAGAGGGTTACGAGTGTCTCTCTCTGGCACACTGATGGCAATAACCTCTGCACCCCAGAGAGGACAGTCATCCACAGAGAGCCACTCCCGGCTTCTTTCAGAACACTCGCTCTGGACTAATAGTTTGGCTGCTGACACGGTGTGCAGTAGCGGGCACCAGGGCACGAGCCTGCAGGCACACGGTGATTTTGATTTATGACGCTGGCTGACCGAAGGACAGCAATTACCTGGCACACCTGTTGATTGAATTGCCCCCTTTTTTTCATCAGAGACTGGCACTGCCTTGGCTGCCTCCTTCCTGAAGCGCCTCCTCCTCCACAGTCTCACGGTCCAGCTCTTTAGAAAGAAAGTGGGTCAGTTTCATTAGATGCAACCGTTCCTTGTCAGGAACAGAGTATCTTCAGGAGGCAATACTTCTCCAAATACATTAATAACGCTTAGAAACAAAGCCTGGGCATTTGGCGGTGCACCTAGTCACTGGTTCAAACGACGAGTCATTCATGGAGAAAAAATTAAGCGCTAGGCACTTTCCAGTTTACCAGTAGACAGCAAATCCTGACCTGCTGAGAGACTAGGGGATTGCATGTGATCGTCGTGTTTGCATTCCACTTAGTGCATTTTTGGCAAACTGCAAAAGGATGGTAAATTGCTTCCTTCAGAGAGGATGGGAAGACGCTGTAGCCAGTTCAGCTGGGGAAAGAGCCCTTCTGAGCAGCACTTGCCATCATTGCCAACTCCATCACACGGTCAGGGTGACAGGCACGTGTGGTGGACTGAACTGCAAGCTCTTGCAACCATATTCTGGGCACTTTCACAAGCGGCAGTGAAGAGCCCACAGTCCCCCAAAACAAGAGGAAAACCACAACCAAGTTATCTGAAACAACCAGAAACAGACAGCTAACCCACCCAAGACTGAATGAACAGCCCTTCGCTTCAGCTGCCTTCAAGTTAGGTGTGCTGCCTCAAGCTGGGTGTCCAGCTTCCACCTGTCCCTGACCCTGAGGTGTCACCAACAGACCTCAGACCTCAAGGGGAACAATGGGGCTGGAGCAGGCTGTGAAGCTGGGGCTGCTCCAATCCTGGCCAGGGCATGCCTGCAGCCCAGGCAAAGTCTGCCAGTCTCAGCGACCCCAAGCTGCCTGCGCATCCTGCTTGTCCGTACATACGTCTAAAACCTCAGCTGCCCACATCTTCTGGTTCAGAGTGATAGATACCTACCACGTGCTGCTTTGTCCAATTCCTTCAGGATTTCCTTTAGGTCTTCTAATGATTGCTGGGAACGCTTTCCTGTTTCAGCTTTATACTTTGCTCTTTGAGGACCTTAATGGAAAACATAAAGTTAAATTTCTCACGACTAAAATACTGAAAAGGAGTGGTTAGTCTGTGAAGTCAGTCAAGACTGACTACTCACCCCTGGGATGCCAGGTGAGGTCCAGTGCAGGATCCAGCCGAGGAGCTGGAAGAGCTCTCCCTCTACCCATATCTACAACCAAACACCCACGAGAAGCTTCCATCATACACTGTGATACTGTCATAACTGAATAGCACAACATATAAAGGGATCACGTAGCAACAGGGCACACACGATGCAGGTCTATATTCTCACACCTGCTGCAAGAGATGCCTCACTCACGTTTGGGCTTTGAGCTGGCACCTCTCAAAGGAAGTAAAAAGCTGTGACGTACCCATGAGATCTCCCTGTGCATCAGCCCTGGAACCCAGCCGGGAAGCTGGATGTCCATTACCTCCAGCCACGTCTGTAAACAAACCAAACAGAGAAGCTCTCGTGAAATCTTTAAATGTACTTCTTCAGATCTGAACAGCAGTGAATGCAGTTGAAACGCAGGATTGGTCCATGTCGCTCATCTCTCCCTTCCGCTCAGGAGCATTGTGCAGACAGTTACCGGGTGCCTGGACCATGCCGGTCTGAAACAAACCGTGCACGGGGCTGTCGGGAGAAAGGACTCCCTGGAGCTCACACCAGCTCTAAACTCAACCCCAACAAGCCCGCTGGCTTTGCAGCAGGCACTGGAAAGGCTGGGAAAGAACGCTAGAACACTTTGCAAGGCAGAGCTCCCTGGGGCGCATCACTGAGCCTGACCCATTCCCTCTCTGCTCTTCTGCATGTTTGAGCATCCACCAAGAAAATATTAAATTAAATTTCATATGAACAGAATATTAAAAGCTAAGTGCTCACTCATGCAAGTGTTTCCAGGCCATGTGTAACACCCCTCAAGGGCCGGATGGACAAACATACAGCCCCTTACTGGGAGATCTCATCTGTGCACAACAGAAGCCCACATGAAAGCACTGGTGGAAAAAAATGATTGTTCACACGTCTCGTGGAGAAGAGCCCGCTGGCCAGGGAGAGGCTGCACCAGCGCTGTCCCATCTGTTCCCTGGGGCTGTGGGCTGGGGCTGGGTGTCCCATGGGGACCTGGGTTTGCCCAAGAAGAATGCTGCCGGGCTAGAGCTGGAATGCTGCTGTTTTCCTCAGCAGACATCTCCTGAGGACAGACGTCTCTGAGGCTGAAAGCTGGGACCCAGCCAGGGAGCAGCAGAGCCACGGCCCTGGGCACGGCTGTGACAAGCCCAGGGGTTCGAGAAGCGCTCCCGCGGGCTATTGCCTGGCCCCTGTGGTGCTGCTCCGGCCCTGGCACACAGGCTGGGGGAAAGGCTGCCCCGGGGCAGGGTGGCACAGGGCCAGCTCTAGGGATGGTTTCTCACGGCTCTGGGCTCCAGCCTTCACCTGGAAAATGCCCCCGCAGCAGCCGTGACCCCTGCGTCTCCCCACAGGGCGTCTGCCTCCTCTTACCTGTGGAGCTGGCCATGGCTCACCCAGCCCAGCCCGGCCCCGCTGCTCTCCCAGCCCGGCCCCACCACGACCCCAGCCCCGCTGTCAGCCCAACCAAGGGGCAGTGGGTGCCGCGCTATGCTGCCAGGGCTGGGTGCTGGCCCTCACCTGCCTGCCTACCTAATTCCCGCGCTCGCCACGGAGCAGCCCCGACGCCCTGGGCTTGCAGGGCCACCAGGAGGAGGATAAGGAGGCAGGCGGGGGCCACGGCCCCCCGCGCCTGAACCATACTGCTGCTGCTGCTGCTGCTGCTGGCAATGCCACTGCTGCCAATGCCGCCGCTGCTGCTGCTGCCGCCGCTGCTGGCACTGCTAGCACTGCTGGGGTGTGCCCACGGCACAGCACTGTATATCATGGCACAGCACGGCACAGCAGGGCTCTATGACCTCACAGCCTGGCCTCCCCACCCCCACATTTCATCTCGGGAGGGCGGGCTCCTGGAGGGGAGGGACACTGAGCCTGCCCCTTCCTGCCCCCCCTCCAGCCGGGGCCTGTGCAGTGGAGGCCCCTCACCTCGTGGCCCTGTCCCGGGCGTCACGTCACAGCCGGCTCTCCACAGCACTGGGGCGGCCAGCACGGCCAGGAGCAGCTCGCTCAAATGCCGGTTCCGTGTTTCCTGGTGCAGGCAGGTGCTGAGGGGCTGCACCCAGGCTGGCCTGCACCGTGGGGCTTCTCTTGGGAGCTGCCCTGTGTGGGAGCACCGCGGCAGCACGCTGCCCTGGGGACTGAGGGGCAGGGTGTGAGGAGCAGCTGTGCCGCCAGCTGAGTCACGGCGCAGCAAAACTGACCAACCCAGGCTAATCCTGATGCAGTTCAGTGGAAAACACTGCTTTGTGGCTTGGAGGGGATTCTGGCCAAAGCACTCGCATGAGAAAGAGTCTTTGCTACATCTCTTTGCAAGGCGTGGGACTGTTTTGTCAAATGGGTCACAAGACAGGAGGTTTTAAAAAACCACCCCAGCTTTAGGGAAGGTGCAGACCAGCAACAGCTTTCTGTCCCAGCACATTCTGTGTGGGAGCAGATGCTGTATATTTTCCATTTTGGAGCTGGAGTCTGGCTAGAGTCAGAGAGAGTGCTGGGACCGTCAGGTGGTTAGGATAGCACAGATCCCCAGTGTTGGTGGGGCGTTTCAAGGGAAAATTGAGCTTTCCATCCTGGCTCATTCCGTCCTGAACAGATGCTGTACGTTTTGAATTTTGGAGGTATGCTCTGGCGAGCGTGAGAGAGAGAAGGGACCATTAGGTCAAAAAACTGATTTTGCTTATGAGAGGCCTTGCAACAGGGTTTGTGAGCCTGGCTTTGCCTCATACCTCTCTTCCTGCTTGCTGGCCATGGCTGCTCCTGGCTCTGCCATGGTGGCGAGCAAAGTAGGGGTCTTTCAGGAGGCACATCTGTCTGGCATGCCACAGCCACCTCTATTCCATGGTCAGCAGGCTCTTCTGAGTGCAGCTCTGGAAAGCAAAAGCATGAGGAATGAGGTGCATTGGGGTCAGCTGAGATTTAAAAGTCACGTCTATACCTCATGACTCAGTAGGGCAAACTAGATCTCCGTCAGCTCTCTGATGCCGTGTGCTCTGCAGCCCCTGAGCCCTCCTTGAGAAGGATTCCTAAAACACCATGTGGCACAGAAGAAGTCAGACCACCGTGAAGAAGAACAAACAGTTCTTGGTTGAGTCTGTAGTTGAGTAGTGGCAAGGCAAATGCAATAGAAGGACACTGACAGCCCATCTGCTAACCGTCTATGTTGAAAACATGTTTATCTCTTCATCACCTGATCTTCCTGAGAGGAAAAGGCAGAAAAGGGAAAACACAATCGACTGGGTCAGGACAAGCATGTTCTCTTCCTACCCCTGCCAGAAAAGCCCTTGAGGAAACAGCACACCTGAAATGTGTCTACTTGATGGGAATTGTACCCATCTCCTACAGCAGAGCTAAGAAACCTTCCTCAGAAAATCAGAGAATCATAAAATAAGGGCTCTTCAGTACACCAGATGATCTACGCTTATCAGTGGGAAGGGCACGAGACCAAAACTTCCCCACCAGACCAGGTCAAATGGTATCTCAGCGGAGAAAAGCCTCTGCGTGGCTGGGCAGCAGTGCAGCAGGCTCAGCGGGGCCCGAGCTGTGGGAATGTTCACAAACCTCAGGCCACGTCTGACGAGCCTCTGGCAAGAGTAAAGAAAGCAGCCCTGGCTTGTTTCCCAGAGTGTGCGCTGAAACCTGAGGAAAGGTCACTGACCCTCTGGAAAAAGGTCACCCTCCTTAGCCTAATTTGTTAGTATTAAAAGCAGCAAATTCAAGGGTGTTCTAATAGCAAGGATTCGAGAACCTTAACCCGAGGTGGTGTTCCCAACTGCATCAGGAATAGAGTGTAGTAGGTGCGGCTGGATCCATGAGTTTTTGGGTTTAGATGAACTGAAAACCCCTTCAGCATCCTACCTGTCCGCACATCAGCACACTCCCTGCCCCCCTTGGGCTCAGATGCTTTTGGCTGCGCTGCCTCTGCGCTCACTGTTTGGCCACCGCTTTTCTGTGGATTTCTGTCTGCCTTTGAATCTGAGGACAACAATGTGGGATCCTCTGGGCTGAGGGGAGGGGAAAAAAAAAATCCAGATTACTTCTTGTATGTAAATGCTACTTAGGCTACAGGCTGGCCAGACTTATACGGAGAGCTTTAAACTAGATTTAGTGGGGGATGAGGAGGAGGGAAAGGAAGAAGAGGAGGAGGATGAGAAAAAAGATGATGAGGAAGAACAGGAGAAGAATAAACTGGAAAAGAGGGAAGGGGGAGGAGGAGGAGGAGGAAAAGGAAGATTGGGGGGAGGAAGAACAGGAGGAGGAAAAACAGGAAGCAAAAGAACAGCAGCTCTCCTCAATCATGCAGGCCCCTTCCTGGGGCCCTCCTTGTTCCCAGTGGTGGGTGCCAGAGCGCTGTTCCTGCTCTCTCCTCACTGGTGCATTAACTGAATCTGTGGTGTCCGTGTGGGGCCTTGATAATGCTACTGCGTGGGCACCGTGTATGTGACTGGCAGGTTCTCGGCATTTTTGTGACTGCTTCTCTTGTTTCTTTCAACAGGAAAACCTTGATCAGTACTCCCCAGGAGCTAAAGAAATGCAAAGAACTGAGAGAGAAAGAGGAGGGCGTGTAGGTTAGTTCTGGTTGAAAATGTATTTGGCTGTGTTCTAGCCAAAAGCCTTGTCTTCAAAAATGCAAGTGAGCTGAACTACTGGGTACTTCTCATCCCTACAAGGATTTTCAGGCAGCAAGGCCGGCTGCCGGGGTGTGCAAACAGCTCCTCCCGAGCATGGAGAGAGGTGTGGGAGAAGACGGTGCTGTTCCTGTTGGCGTGTACCTTCAGTCGTTGGATTGAAGGCTATCAGAGCCCTGTGTGACGGCACATTCAGGGTGCTCCAGTTGGGCTGGGAGATGGCATGCGCAGGGAAAAATATTTGCCCTGTAGTTCTATACTTTGCAACCTAGCCTCCTGCCTCGGTCGGCACAGGCCAGTTGCGAAGTTTTTGTGACATGGACTCAGGGCTCAGCTGTGGGCGTGTGTGTGTGTGTGGGGTTGCCAGATGAGGCCCAGGCAGTGCCAGACAAAGGCCATAGAGGGGGTAGAGCAAGTTGGGCAGCCGGTGCAGCGCCAGCTCCCGGATGTCAGCATGCGAGCCCCGGCCAGCGATGCCTGCGAGCCCCAGCCAGATGCGAGCTGTTTTCTGTGCTCAGCTCTGGCCTCCAGGGCGGCTGCGGCTCCTTCCCAGCGCAGGATCCAGCTCACCAGCGGTGGTGGTGGTGCTGGGGCAGTGACGGTGGCCTCCATCCTCCTGGCGTTGATGCTAATGAGCGTGGTTTCTCCCATGGGTGCCTGCCACCCAGCGCAATGCCCTGTCTTCCCACGCTCTTGGTGGCCATCCCCAGCCCAGCTCAGCCAACCCCTGCGTTAAGCCCCCACTGCGCAAATGACCGCAGGCAGAGAGGGACTGCAAAGCGAAGACCCAAGTCTTTTAATGAGTGAAGCAAGGAAGAGGGATGTGGGAGAGGGCCGGGGCTAGAGCAGGTGGGTGCAGGCCTCTGCCTGCTGCTGTTGCTGGGGCCGCTGGTTCCAGGCGGTGGTGGGGATGGCGGTGGCGGGGCTGTCAGTAGCAGGCTGGGGTAGAGGTGGCGGTAGCGGGGGTGTTGGTGCCAGGCAGGGGTGGGGATGCTGGTTGCGGGGCGGTTGTTCCTTTGAGTAGTAACCACTAGGTGGCGCCGTGGCTGCAGCCTCTGCGCGGCAGGGGGCGTGGCCTGTTCTCCGGGGGCGGGGCCGTCGGGGGCACAGGCTGCAGCAGCGGAGGTGGCGGGGGCGGGTGCGTGATGGAGGGCAGAGAGGGCTCCCTTGTAGCGGAGCGGTGAGTGCGTCTGCCCCTCCTCGCCCCTGTGCCCACTGCTGTGCAGCTTCCTCCCAGAGCCGGGGCCTGGCGGGCGCTTGCAGTGGCACGTGGCCCGGTGGTGCCGGGAGCCGTGGGGCCAGGCCGGGCCCTGGCAGCGGTGTCGGCGGTGGCTGGCAGCGCTGTGTCGCCTGTTCCCTTGACCATATCGCAGCCCCCGGGCAGCGGGGAGCCGTAGCTTGAAGCGTGGGGGGCCGGGTGGGCGGAGTGGGTGAGGGTCCTAGGCCGGGGAGTTTAACTGCCGGGCCAGCGGTTGCAGGCCTGTGTTCTGCGGGGTTTGGGTTGAGCGGCCGCGTGAAACCTGTTCCCTCCAGCTGTGTGAAGGACCCTTGCCTGCTGGCGTCCCCCCGGGTTCTAGGTGCTCGGCAGGCCCATTGCTGCTGTTGGATGCTCTCGGCTTGCTGCTTCCTGCGTGCTGTCCGCTTCCATCCGTCGATGTCCAGCTTCCCCTCGCACAGGGTTTACGGATGTTTGGCCACCCGGCGCGCCACCATCTTCTTGCTCTTCCTGGGTGGCGTGTTGTCCTGCGGGGAGGTCTCCTGCGTCGTGGGGGTGCCGGCTGGTGCGGGGCGCTTGGCCTTCTTGCCACCTGCCTCTCCCGATCTGGGCACCACACGGCCCGAGACGACGCCTGGCGGCAGCGGCAAGCAGGTCAAACGGACCCGGGGCTGCCTCCGCAGAGCCTCCTCCACCACTTGGGCCATGTGCTGGGGGGGGGGGGGCAGGGGGCTGGGCAGGGGACTCAGGAGCGCAATGCGCAGGGGGCTCAGTGGGGGACTCTCCTGGGGACCCTTGAGGGAATCCTTGCGGGGACTCTGCAGAGGGCTGTCCTCTGATGTCTCCTCTGAACTCTCCGGAGAGCCCTCCTCAGAAGTCTCCAAGGGACTCAGCGGCAGCCAGGCGGGGAGGTCAGTTGTCAGCCCACTCTCCTTCCCCTTGGGGTCCTGCAAGGGAGAGGCCGTCACCCCCCAGAAGGGGTCGGCGTCCCCCAGCATCGGCACCGCCAGATGGTCCACGGTGCAGTCGCCGTTCTCCCCGTCCTGCAAGAAGTCGGGGACATCGTTGAAGGAGGCAGCGCTGGCAAGGCTGTCGGGGCCGTCGACGAGGATGTTTTCACTGTCCACCAGCATCGCCACTTGCTCCTTGTTTCAGCCGCCCTCTGCCCTATAGTCCAAGAGGTGGGGGAGCTTGTTGAGGGATGTGGTCAAGTTGGGGACATTGGGGCCATAGGGGAAGGTGGGACCTTTCGCCTGAGAGCAGGGCCCAGACGTTTTCAATATTGATGGCCAAAGCCGGGCGATGGTGAAAGGGGATGCTGAGTCGCATGTCGCAGTTTTTGGATGCCTAAAAGAGGCTGCAGCTCCAGGGTTAGTAGGGCTGTGAATGGCACCATGGTAGAGGTTTCAGGAAAGCATAAGCATTCGGGGCTGGGAGGTTTCGCCTGGGAGCAGGGCCTGGATATTTTGCAGTTTTGACGGCAAAATGCCGCCAAAAGACAGCGAGCCACTCGGTCGCAAGTTGATGTTTTTGGATGCCTAAAGGAGGCTGCAGCTCCAGGGTTAGTAGGGCTGTGAATGGGCCCATGGTAGAGGTTTCAGAAAAAAACACCTTTCACGGCTGGCAGGTTTCGCTACGGGAGCAGGGCCCGGATGTTTGCAGTTTTGAGGCTTGAATCTCGAAAATGGCTAGAGAGCTGCTAAAATGGATGTCGGATTTTTTGGCTGCCTAAAGGAGCGTGCAGCTCCAGGGTTAGTAGGGCTGTGAATGGGGCCATGGTAGAGGTTTCAGGAAAGACACAGCATTCGGGGCTGGAAGGTTTCACCTGGGAGCAGGCCCCGGACGTTTTCAATTTTGACGCCCAGAGGTGGGCGACAGATAGCGAGCCGCTTGGTCGCATGTCGGAGTTTTTGGATGCCCAGAGGAGCGTGCAGCTCCAGGGTTAGTAGGGCTGTGAATGGGGCCATGGTAGAGGTTTCAGCAAAGCATAACCATTCAGGGCTGGCAGGTTTCGCCTGGGAGCACGGCCCAGATGTTTTCAATTTTGACAGCTGAAGGCTGCCGACGGACAGCGAGCCGCTCAGTCGCCCGTTGGAGTTTTTGGCTGCCTAAAGGAGCCTGCAGCTCCAGGGTTAGTAGGGCTGTGAATGGGGCCATGGTAGAGGTTTCAGGAAAGACAGAGCATTCGGGGCTGGCAGGTTTCGTCTGGGAGCAGGGCCCGGACATTTCCAGTTTTGACGGCCGAAGGTGGGCGACGGACAACGAGCCGCTCCGTCACATGTCGGAGTTTTTGGATGCCTAAAGGAGCGTTCAGCTCCAGGGTTAGTAGGGCTGTGAATGGGGCCATGGTAGAGGTTTCAGGAATGACACAGCATTCGGGGCTGGGAGGTTTCGCCTGGGCGCAGAGCTCGGACGTTTTCAATTTTGACGGCCGAAGGTGGGCGACGGACAGAGCCGCTCCGTCGAACGTCGGAGTTTTTGGATGCATAAAGGAGACTGCATCTCAAGGCTTAGTAAGGCTTTGAATGGGGCCATGGTAGAGGTTTCAGGATAGACACAGCATTCGGGGCTGGCAGGTTTCGCCTGGGAGCCGGGCCCGGACGTTTGCAGTTTTGAGGCTTGAATCTCGAAAATGCCTAGAGAGCTGCTAAGACGCATGTCGGAGTTTTTGGCTGCCTAAAGGAGGCTGCAGCTCCAGGGTTAGTAGGGTTGTGAATGGGGCCATGGTAGAGGTTTCAGGAAAGACAGAGCATTTGGGGCTGGCAGGTTTCGCCTGGGAGCAGGGCCCGGACGTTTGCAGTTTTGAGGTTTGAATCTCGAAAATGGCTGGAGAGCCGCTCCGTCGCACGTCGCAGTTTTTGGATGCCTAAAGGAGCGTGCAGCTGCAGGGTTAGTAGGGCTGTGAATGGGGCCATGGGAGAGGTTTCAGGAAAGAAAGAGCATTCGGGGCTGGCAGGTTTCGCCTGGGAGCAGGGCCCGGACGTTTGCAGTTTTAAGGCTTGAATCTCGAAAATGGCTGGAGAGCCGCTCCGTCGCACGTCGCAGTTTTTGGATGCGTAAAGGAGCGTGCAGCTCCAGGGTTAGTAGGGCTGTGAATGGGGCCATGGTAGAGGTTTCAGGAAAGACAGAGCATTCGGGGCTGGCAGGTTTCGCCTGGGAGCAGGGCCTGGAGGTTTGCAGTTTTGACGGCCGAAGGCAGGTGACTGACAGAGAGCCGCTCCGTCGCACGTCGCAGTTTTTGGCTGCCTAAAGGAGGCTGCAGCTCCAGGGTTAGTAGGGCTGTGAATGGGGCCATGGTAGAGGTTTCAGGAAAGACAGAGCTTTCGGGGCTGGCAGGTTTCGCCTGGGAGCAGGGCCCGGACGTTTGCAGTTTTGAGGCTTGAATCTCGAAAATGGCTAGAGAGCCCCTCCGTCGCACGTCACAGTTTTTGGATGCCTAAAGGAGCGTACAGCTGCAGGGTTAGTAGGGCTGTGAATGGGACCATGGTAGAGCTTTCAGGAAAGAAA
>NC_072865.1:22204602-22274825 GCF_028858705.1 Grus americana
TTGTATGAAATCTTGTTTTACTCAGAGTATACTCATTTTAGCTTATGTCCTCTGTCAAGCTGTTCAGCTGGCTGTATGTGAGAGATTCTAAGATTATTTTTTCAGGAACTGGCATCAAAGCTATAGGCATCTACAGTTAAAGCACAGAAGTTAACAGACAGACAAAAATACCATCTTTAGTAGAAAACTACTGTTTGCAAATTTCTGCATTAGGTGTTAAACAGGATCATTTTGAGTTCTATCCTCATTTTACACATCACCCCGCTCACCCCCCCCCACTATACTTTATGAAGCTTATGACGTATTATCTCAGCTGAACTTCTCTTAAGTTGACATGTGCTCATATGTCAGCTCAGCTCTGCAAGTTATCATGGGATAATAGCACAAACTGTTATGATGAAATTTGCGGTGTGTGTTTTCTTGGTATTTCACATTATAATGCTCCTGAATACCGAATACATCATAGGTGAGAAATTCTAGATGGAACAAACATAGCTTACTGTTTCAAGAAGTTCATTTGTTGTAGAAAAGAAAAATATCAGAAGGTTTAACAGGTTGGACTTGGCAAGCGGAATCATCACGTTTCAGTCCATTTTCTTTAGATTCATTATCTAAACTAATCGCACCATTTAGTGAATCATTTTTTGGCAGCTCACACTGTGATCTTTCTTCTTCAGCATTCTGACAGGAAGAATGGGAATTCTGCAATGTATGAGCTACCTTTCCAATCAAAATTACATTACAAGGTATTATGTTGTAATTCCTTTCAAACAAGTCCTTCAGCTCCTCAGGTTTTCCTGAAGATTCTGTAGCATGAGGGACTGCATTATCAGAGGTGAATTTAGGATTTCCATTCGCTGGTGTCTCAACAAAAATTTCATCAGGAACTTCCTGTTTGGAAACGTTAGTAGCAACTGACATCGTAGATGCATTTGAAGTAAACTCGGCTGCAGAAGAATTTCTAATTGTGGATGAAGGAAAAGGCTTGCTTAGATCCTAAGCTAAGACAGGTTGCGACACAGCCTGACGTGCAGGCAATTTGTTATGAATACTGATAGTGCCAAAGCCGGACTGTCCCCGAGCCACGCGTCCTGGAGCTGCCCCGCCCCTCCCCGACTAGGTCCCTTTTATGCTGAGCATGACATCATATGGTATGGAATACCCCGTTTGGCTAGTTTGGATCACCTGTCCTGGCTGAGGCCAATCCCAGC
This sequence comes from Grus americana, assembly GCF_028858705.1. Lineage (NCBI taxonomy): Eukaryota > Metazoa > Chordata > Aves > Gruiformes > Gruidae > Grus > Grus americana. The sequence continues at coordinate 22,205,814 of NC_072865.1, forward strand.
TTCTGGTGAAAATTAACTCTATCCTAGCTGAACCCAGGACATTAACCAAAACTACAAACTGAATATTAGAACTGAATATGTAGGTCTTCCTACAATCACTGTCCTTTTCAGAGCAATAACTCATCCTTACACCATCTGTGGCCTCAATTTCTCCTCTTTCTTAATATAGCCAGATACAGAGAACAGATATATAGCAATGTACACAGGTGCAGCAGTTTAAGGCCAAGCAATGAAATGCATAATAAATGACATGGAGAATTTCAGGTTTGACAGAACTGAATTATACAAATAGTAATCTTTTCCTAGCATAGAAGGAAAAATACTTGACAAGAAGAAAAATGTAATGACTGTAAAGTAAATATATCCTGAACACATTTGGTTTTTGTTATTACCTGATCTAAAAAAGTACATAAGCTTGCTGATTGGGAACTGGTTTGCTATCAGAAAGGTCTGTTGAGGCATCAGTCGTTTGATACCAAAAAGTCCATTACCAGCCCACAAATGAAGACAATGATATCTTTAGATGAGTTGCACGCTTTCCAAATGATATCACAGGTAGAACACAACAGAAGAAACCATACCAAAATGATTCAAACAAAACATATAAAATGCCACCTTTTCCCCTAAGAACAATGGCTACCAGTAACATTTTATTTTCTTTACAGCTCCTCTGGCCACCTTTATGCCTTCTGGCGGTTGGCCCAGCTCCTTTCCCAGGGGATCGTGGGAAGGGCGGTGGACGGGGCCCGGGTATATGATGAGGCCCCTCACCAGGGAGCTCATTCTGCTGCTGTGCGCTTCTGGTGTCAGTGCTCTGCTGTTCTGTCAGTCAATGGCAGCTTTTGAGCTGGCTCAGCTCTCTGGGCAAATGTGTTTTGACATTTATGGAAGCAGAGGTGTCTGAAGTAAGAGCTTCAGGACTAATCAAGATTAACCAGCATACAGTGTAGAAAGTACACTTGTATGCAGCTTTTTTTTTTGTTGGGTTGTATTGTGTGTGAGTTTTTTGTTTGGTGGTTTCTTTGGGGTTTGGGTTTTTTTTCCGCCCAGGTCAATAATTTTGTATTGAGTGTTCAGGTGTTTGCAAGATGATTTAATAGTATGCTTTTTTTTTTTTTTATTCTTCTAGGTGCATTGTGTTTGACTGGAGTTCCTGACTTTATTGAAGATGGAACCTTGTTTTTTCACCAGTTTTTCTGTATACTGTGTAAGCTGCTGGTATTACCTCCCTTAATAGGCCTGATGGTGAGATTATTTATTAGAGGTCAGGGTGAGCATCTTGTATGCATCTGTGCATGGAGTTTTAGCATTTCTCAAGAAAGCAGTAAGGATGTAAGGCATAGCATCTTTCAGGGTACAGGACAGCTCATTGCTTTTCCCAATCACCCATGGAGTACCGTGTTGTTACTGGAAGCTTTGCAGCTTCTGGCAGGCTCTTCATAGATCATAAGTGTCAGGACTTTGCTTATTTTGTGGGCCTGTAGCAGAGCCCAGAGTTTGCAGGGAAGATGGGAGTTGCCTGCAGAATGCAGGGCACAGCTCAGAAGAGCGGCTGACTCAGGGGGTTCAGGGGTGCAAATACAGGGAAGGAGCTGTCAGGAAGGAGTGGGATTCCTTCCCTGAGAGTTCAGGAGAAGAGGAGTTTCTAAAGTTTTGGGACTGCGGGATGGCTGGGAAAGGGAGGAGGGTTCATCAGCCGTTCTCAGGTTTGTTTTGCAGTTGGATTGGGTTGTTGATGAGGTTTGTTCCATTTCAGTTTCTCCATAGCTGATGGGAGGTACAACAGTCATGAGAGAGGCAGTGTAAACCACCTGGCCCTCTGCATCACAGTGTGCAGGCCTGAACGTCAGAAGAGTCTCGTCTCGTAAAGCATGAGATACGTTAAAATATACCCTCGTGAACTCTGAGGTCTCTGCTTCTCTGTGCCTTTTACTTTCTTCATTCCTGACTTAATTTTGTATTCATAGCTTTGCTGTCCATCTAGATGTCACAGTCATTGTTAGAGACATCGGCTAGGCACTTATTTGCAGCACAGGTTTGTGTCACTGTCTTCCCTGGCATTTCTTGGAGAAGAGGATATGTATTATTTGTGCTCCTAACAATCTCCAGCCAGGGATCTTTCTTTTATCGCAGTCCCAGGCCCGTGAGCTTTTTCTGTATTCCAATTTTACCTTTGTCCTTAAGCGTGCAATGAAGTTTGCTCTAGTATCAGTTGCGGCAGTTACGTTCTGTTATTCTTGTTGATCTGTTGTGTTTTTAGCACCAGTTTCTGTAGTCTTAAGGTGATCTAAAAGATCTTTGAGTCACCATGTCACAATTACTGTGTTTTTTTCCATAGGCTGACTACTTCTGTAGTTCCCTAATGGGCTTTGTAGGTAAGGAGGTAGTTTGTCACTTGTTTTCTCTGTACTATACCACATCTTACTCAGGTCTTGATGTTCCTGTTGGTTTTTTTGTGCTAGGCGGGCACATTGGTAGCCATGCTGAGGGTCTCATGCGCCTCAATGCATCAGCATAATGCCAGCTGAGTGCTTCCTTTCTTGTGTTAGATGCTCAATGCACAGATCTGTCTTGCATGTCTCGAGTCTCAGAAGTCTATGGAAGGTCTTCTCTCACAGCAGTGATCCAGGATGTGTTAGCATATCTGCTGTCAAGCAGTCTGTTTTCATGGAGACCTTTTCTGGGACTACTTCTTCCTTGCATCCTCTTGGTCTTAGGTCCTAGAGCCTGGCTTCTCATGCATTCATTGTCAGAGTTGCAGATGTATCTTTTTTTGTCACGGGCTGTGGTGCTTGACTTCTGGGGCAGCTGTAGATTCTTCCTCTCAGCCCCCTAGGACTTCTCACCTAAAGGCATCTTCGCTTTGGAGTGATTCCTCTTGCCCAAGAGTCTTTCTGTGCCTCTGGGTCAAATCATTCGTCTTGTGTGCAGTGTCAGTCTGCACACGTGCCTGGGTTGGAGGTGGCTCTGCCAGGGGCATAGCAATTTTTAGTCAGGGAAAGAATAACAATAAGAGCCTACGGCTCATGTTGCTGTACCTAGAGTGTTCAGTTACAAACCTTACAGTCCACCTCAGAGCAACTAGCCCTCAGTAGCAGGTGAGGATGCCGAAGGGATGACGGGAACTCTCTGGGAGAGGCTGCTGGAGTGCTGGTTGAACAGATTGAATCTCAAAGGTGTTAAGGCTTGTATGCTTAGAGTTTAATGTTGTTTTGATTTTTCTTAATGGCAGGCTGTTGTTGGACTCTAGGTGATATTCCTAAATGGAAACAAGACCTTTGGAATTGTTAAGCTGTTGCTCTGCATCTGGGTGATTTGTTCAATGCTGGTTTTTGCAGATGCAGAGGGACGAGTCGTGTGCCAAAGGGTGACAGAGGAACCTCCTGCCGAACCTCCTAGTTAGCCAATGTGTGGGGTGGGTTTTTTTTGTTGAGGATGGATTCAGATCCCTGGCACTCTGAAAGCTAAGTTGAGGGACCAGGGCTGGGGAGGGGCTGAGAGGAGGAGGGGACAAGGTTGGGAGCTGTGGGGAGTGAGGCGTTTAAAGTTAGTGTAGGGGAGAGGGCTGTCCAGGAGTAGTCCCCTTTGAGCAGTCGAAGGGAGCGGGTTACTTGTCAGCATGGTGCTAGAGTGTGCCGGGCAGGGCAGTTCCAGCCTGTGTTTGTGTTGTGTAGCTTGTCTTCTGTGTCTTAGACCTTCCTTGGGTCTCAGTGTCCTCTTTGCGCTCAAGGAGCACCGCACACTTCTTGGGTGCCACCCCTAGGGTCTCGAATGCCCATACTCATTGGCATTGTGCCACTCAGGTGCTTCTCTTCTCGCATAGCAACGTTACAGCATGGATCAGTCTTGTGTCTTGGAAGTTTCCAGTCAGTCCCCTTTTGCAGCATAATTCCAGGCTGCGTCAGCAGCTCTGCACTCCAGCAATCCATTTTCAGGGACTGGCACTTCTTCCCTGCATCCTTACATTCTTAGGTCTTGAAGACAGGCTTCTTGCGCATCCATCATCTCAGTTTTGACAGTAACTTTATTTTCTAGGTGCAAATCAATGTGCGAAGCAGGATATCCACACCAGAATGGACTTAAGCAAGGTGAGTGACTGACGTGCTGAAGTAGCATTTTTCTGAGGTGTCATATTATCGACATAGCTAAAATCATACCCGGTCGTTTAACAGGTGGGGGTCAGGCCTCGGCACGGCAAACCGAAGAATCTGACTCTGAGCGGCCGAGGTAAAGGGGCAGGAGAGAGGAAGATGTTTCCGAGGAGGGCATCATCGCGGCGGCGGTCGACGCCAGCTGACGTGTTGGTGACCAGCGATGAAGAGGAATGCGGTGGATAGGGGAGCCTCCCGGTTAGGTGACGTGTTCCCGATGAGGATGGATTCTGGACCCTGCCCTCTGAAAGGTAGTTCAAGGGGCAAAAGCGGTGGGTGGGGTGGGGCCAGCGGGGGGTTTAACGTCAGGGTTGCAGAGAGGGATACTTAGTCTGTCTGAAGTCTAGGGGCAGATAGGGGTCCTGGATGTGAACGTTCTGGCCTCTGTCTGTGTCTGTCACTTGTGTTATCTGTACTCTTTCTTGTATATGGTGCCTTATGGCAAGTCTCTACGTTCTGCCCCACGGGCTCTCTGCACTTGGCACATACCTCGGCAAGCATCCATAGGGTGTGTAACGCCTGGCCACTTCAGAATAAAGCCCATCAAGCGCTTATCTCGTGATCAGAGCTTAAAGCGTGTTTTGCATCACAGATGTTTCCACAGGGTTGCCTTTGCAGAGATGGTCTGGGCCAGACTGACAGCTCTGCTCTTGGAAGATCATCTTCCACAGAGATTCCATAGCATGTTTCATCCTTAGGGGCTTGGGTCTTAAAGCCTGGTTTCTCACACATCCATTGTTCTGGTGTTGTATTGCATTGCTGCAGTCTGTATTGGTTTTGACTACCATCTGAGACCATCTTGTTTTGTAGTGCTTTGTGTTGTATTGCATTGTGTAAGGCTCTGATAACAAGTGAATGTCGCAGACATCCATCTTGACCCAAGCAGGGATAAACTGATAACGGGGGAATGTGGCAGACATCTGTCTTGGCCAAGGACAGAACCTGCAGAGGCAGGATAACGTCTTGTGAGCCCCTTCCCCTATTCCTGAAACATGTAGACAAAAGACCATCTGTGTCCTGTGCATGCGTGCCTGTGAAAGGCCATCACTCAGTCAACCCTGAAGTGGGGGTTAGTGAGACCCCCAAGACACCCACAACCCACCAACTTATTTCTGGAACATTCCTGAGCACATGCTGTGCCTGCTCAGTGATGACAGACCCCTGCCTGTGCGGAGCATTTTGGGTTATAAAAAGGGGAAACAAGTTTTCGGTGTGCACCCACCACCTGAGGACTACAACTACAAGCAGAGAACATCGCTGGATCCAAGGGTGGTGATATCTTTTCTCTCTCTCTCTCTCTTTCTCTCTCTCTTTCTTTTCCTGTCTATCACTCTGTCTCTAACTTCATTTTCAGCACATTAGGGTAATATCATCACAAGTTTTGCTAAGCAATTACCTTTTGTAGTTCTGCTAAGTTCTAAATATTGTTATAACTTTTGCCAAGCCACTATCTTTTGTAGTTCTGCTAAGTTCTAAGTAAATTTGTGATTTGTTTGAACCTCTAGAGTAATTCTTGTTACTCCTGATTACTGCGCAGAGAATTAAAAAGTTAACCTCACCCTCATCCACTGAGTGGGATGGGACATTAAATTGGCATCATGGACAGGATTCTCTGTGAGAAGCGGTAAAGAGGTTCCCTAAAGGGGATATCAGCCAGAGTGCTGAAGAAAGGAGAACTGATAATTGCTTGAAGCTGAAATCTCCGACAGTAGGTCACAGCAACCCGGGATAAGCCTGATCTTGACTGCTCCCCGCTGTTGGATTTGTTAAAGAGCTATAAAGCTTGCCCGACCCCGAAAGGGCATAGCTGGGCAGACGGACACTGGCAGTCCCCAACAACTGTAGCGGAACAGATAAGAGACTTGGCAAAAGGAAACAAGTTTAAGCCTGGAAAGGGAAAGGCTGTGGTTTGTGGTGTCTTGGGAGCTGCGTTGATAGCTGCCCAGAAGGACAAATGCATTGTCACACAAGGTGAGCGGGAGGCAAATGAGTCCCTTCAGGAACTGGTTAGAAAACTACAGGCAGAATTGGAAATGGAACAGGTGAAACGGCAACTAGCTGGAAAAGTGTTAGCGGATGAGAAAAGAATCACAGAAAACTTGAAGCCTGTGAGATGCTTTTGTGAGGGAAAGAGAGCTGAAGTTGCAGCTCCCTGGGGTCCTTGACAGTGAACCAGGATTTTCTAGCTTATCAAAAGAAGCCAACCCCCATTGCGAGGAAGGTTGCCCCTCACTACCCATGGGAGGAGCTGACGACGGTGACAGAACCTGACCCTACACCCAAGCTCCGGCCACTTATTAAAACTGAAGTCGTAATTGATGACGAAGATGCAGAACCCACCGTTACCACTAAGGAGATACCTTATACTGTTACTGAATTGGCAAAACTACAGGAAAAAAAATATAGTAGGCAGGCTAAGGAAACTGAGACTGAATATGTGTGGAGGGTCTCCCTGACAGGCAGAGACAGAATAAGGCTTTCAGAGGAAGAGGCTCAGGGATATTGGGGTCCCGGTGTATTTTTGACCGTAGATGACGAGCGGGAACCTTGGTCCCTGACCCAGAGGGTGGCATATTGGGCCAGAGGGTTAGACCCATTGGAGAGAGGAGATCCTATTGCCATCCCCACCCCTGGAGTAAGCCAGCTTACAGAGAGTGTACAGATGGCGGCTTGCCTCCAACTAATGCATGACAGGCGCCTAGCTCCCCACCAACCTTCCCCGATGCTGTTGTTTGCCAATCCGGATAGGATGACTCCCTTGATTAGAGGGTTACCTGATTCACTGAAGATTGATGCTGTGCAAATCCAAGACCGACTAAGAGCCACTGTAGCCATGGGACCTCAGGGCAGACCGGGTCTTACCTGGGGGGGAAATTGCACGGGAATTGATCAGTTATGGCTGGTGTGTGGGGTACGTTGGGAAGAAGGGGAAGGCACAAGAAGCGGTCCTTAGGACCAAGACAGAGGAGAAAATGCTCTGCCCCTGAGATGGGACCCTTGTGGGGGGGGGCCTCAAGGAATCAATTGTGGAAGGATGGTCTACATACCTCAGAGGTCTCTGTACCTCAGAGATCAGCTGCTCCCACAGCTCCCGTAGGGGGGCCCACCAGCCCTCCAAAGTCAGGAAACTTCTTGCGCTGTCCCCAGTGAGTGAGCCGGGGGACGACCAGTGGCTATATTTTAGAAGGCTCACTGAAAACGAGCAGTGGGACCTACTCGTAACCTTTCCCCTTGGTCTCTTTAAGACTCCGGTCACTTTTCTGGTAGACACAGGGGCCAAATGTCTGCTTTAAATGCTGATACCGCAGGCTGGAGTGGGATTGTCCCTGATACAAAACAGATATGGGTTACCGATGTGTTCGGATATTCCAAACCCCAACCTACAGCTGGGTGCCAGGAGACACCACCCCCACCGAGACCACTATGGTATTGGGAGTGCTTCCTACGAATATTCTGGGATTGGATTTATTGAAAGGGAAGTCCTGGATGGACTCGGCAGGGAGGGAGCGGAAGTTCAGATTGGATGGAGCCCTAGTCAACAGCTTTCATTCCTGGCACTTACCCTTTGGGAGAAGTTGCTGGATAATTCCAATTTTGGAGCTGGGCCCTGTGAAGAGTGCAAGTGAATGTTGTATCCCTTACATGTCTAACCATGCGGAGAGCCCCAGTGTTGGTGTGACTGTGAAAGGGTGCCATGGCATAGTGAGGGCACTCAGCTGCTTACAGTCCTGCACTTACCCTTTGGGAGAAGTCTCTGGATTATTTCAATTTTGGACCTGGGCACTGTGAAACATGTGATAGTGAATCTGTTACAGGGCTACACAAGCTCAGAGCCCTGCTCCTTGTGGTACTGTGAAAGGGTACGGAGGGAAGGTGCGGGCCATCAGCAGCTTTCAGTCCTGGCGCTTACCCTTTGAGACAACTTGCAGTATTATTTCAGTTTTGGAGCTGAGCTTGGTGAAGACTAGGAGTGAATGGTGTATCCCTTACAGGTCTAACCATGCCGAGAGCCCCAGTGTTGGTGTAGCTGTGACAGGGAACGAAGGGAAGGTGAGGACCTTCAACAGCTTTCACTTCAGGCAGTTACCCTGTGGGAGAACTTGCTAGAAAATTCAATTTTGGAGCTGGGCTCTGTGAAACGTGATAGAGTGAATAACTGCGACATGGTTAGACAAGCGTGGGGCCTTGTCCTTGTGGGACTGTGAAAAGGGTGCCAAGGGAAGGCGAGGGTCAGTAACACCTTTCTGTCCTGGCACCTTCTGAGTGGGAGCAGTCGCTGGACGTTTTCAACTTTGGAGCTGGGCGCTGGGCAAGTGTTACCGAGAGCGAGTGGAGACTTAGCCGTCCAGGAATGGAAAGCCACTCGGTCTTGGTGGGACTTTGAATGGGCTGCCCAGGGAAGGGGACGGCCAGCAATAGCTTTCAGTCCTGACACTTAGCTTCTGGGAGAACTCGCTGGGTAATTGCAATTTTGGCACCAGGCTCTGTGAAACATGATAGAGTGAGTATCTGTTACGTGGCTAGACGCACGCAGATCCCTGGTCCTTGTGCTACTGTGAAAGGGGTGCTAAGGGAAGGTGAGGTCCAGCAACAGCTGTTTATTTGTGTAACTTATTGTTTATTCATTAAAGAAACAATAATTTAACCCACTATACATTTATACATAGGACTGCCAAAGGCTCGAATGACTGTCAGGGTTTTAATACAATATGATTCTAAAATGATAATATTCAAAGGAAAGAAGGAACATGTTTTCAAACCAACTTATAGTGCAAATCAAATAGTGAAGAGGAAAACGATGGACTCTGCCAGAACACACAATAACTTTTTACCATCTCTCCTGCCTTGCCCTGGAGAAAACGAGAAACAGCTGCCTGGCTGCCTCCTCCACGCCTGCCAGCAGCCCTTTGTGCCCGCTTCAGTTGTGGTGCTGGAGAGCCAGCTCTGAGAGTGCAGCTTCAGGAAAAGAGACGACACCTGTCTGCTGCTGCGTAACGCTCATCGTCCCTTCTTGGCTTAGCGTCCATGCAAAGGGCTATTGTGAAACACTCACTATCTAAGCAACCAAAACACAAGCAGGCACACTGGTTTGTGTAAGAGCTTTGCTTTCATTAGGGGAAAAGGGGGGCATTTCTAGTCATATTTCACCGAGTGAGGTACAACAGGAGACTAAAGGAACGCATGCTTGCGCGTAGAAACTGTTTCATGTATAAAAGGTCTCAATGCTAAATCAGACTGGTAAAAAATTATCCTTGAAAAATATTCTATTGGGAAAGTTCAAAAAAGGGAAAAGAGACAGCCATATTCATAACTAAACTGCACGGTACATATGCACCGAGCACGCTATGAAACTGAAATACCTGAAAGCAACCAAATCAGACTGATCACATTTAAATTTCTTAAAGAAAACCTGAGGTGGTCAAGAAATGAGTACAACGATTTAGGATCCCCACCCCTAAATGCTCCTGAATGCATCTTTCTAACTCGGATTCCTGAAGGCAAATACACCTTTCTTTACGTTTGCTCTCAGATTCCTTCAGCTTTGTTTTCAAATGCTGTACTGTAACTTCTTTCTGCTGCAGAGCCGTCAAATACTGCTATGGACTTTCTGCTGTGATTGGCACCACAAGAAATGTTTCTCCCTGATCGTCTGAAAAGGAAAAAAACCAAACCATCACATCACTCCTACAGTTCTTCAGTCCTGGCAAAGCATTTCATAGACTGATACAAAGCTTGACCCATTTGGGGCCCCTCAGTGTCTGCACAAGTGACTCCCTCTGGCAAATCAAAGCACTTGAGAAAACGGCCAATTTGTGGCTATAGTGCAAAATTTACTACTAATCGTACTTGGTTTCAGTGCCACTACATCAAATGAGACTCTAAAATACCTCGCCATCCCCTCACCCAAACGGGTGGTGTACCCAAGAGCAGGCAGCCGGGCTGTAGACACGGCCAGGTGAGGTCATGTACGGACCGAGTTCAGCTCCACAGGTGAGTTATGAAGCTGCGCACCCTGAAACCTAGATTCATTGTACCTAGCTTTAGGTGTCTATCTGACATGCTGGGCTGTTGAGTTGCCTGAGACAGAAGGAGAGAGAGGGAAAGAGCAGCAGCGCAGTGGCAATTTCTTCTCTGCAATATGTGTCGCATGCTCTGGCAGGTATCTTTTCTCTTTGCTGTATAGAAAACTGCACAGGGAGGTGCCTAAGGCTGGGCAGGGTGAATTTTCACCCAAGTGTCTAATATTTTCCCTTCTAGGAAAGAACCGGGAAATCCGCATGAGAACTGATGGCATGAGACCACATGACGGAGCCTGCCTTGGAGTGAAAACCAACTACAGAGGGCTTTGACTAAAAGTAACCTTGAATTTGACAGTGCTGAAACAACAGTGCTTTTACACAGGATGGAGCATCCTGCTGACTGTCGAGCCACCAACAGGCGGAATCACACCTGTGCTGAGGAGCAAGATGACCTGCTCGGCAGCCCAGGCAGCTGACGCCACATTACAGTGCAGAGAAGGTAAGCCAGTGCGCTGAACACCGGGATGCTGGAGTAAAGACTCGCCTCATCACTGGGCTGCTGTCGCTTCCTTTGCATGAGCCCGAGTTGCTGCTGCTGCTGGCTGAAGCAGCCCCGTAATTCTGATGGGTGGCAGCAGGACGCAGCTGGTTTTTGCACAGCGGTGACAAAGGGTCCTTTTCGCAGGAAGCAGGTGGGCTGGCTCTGGACTTGTCGGATAAGGATCCATTATTGCCACCATAAGGGCCATGGCTGGAGGGGAACCAAACCAGTTAAAAGTGTATTTTTTTTCCTTTCCCACTCTTTATTAAGAAAGATGCCCATGCGTGGAGGTTTGCTGTAAGACTGCCTTCGTGCTCCTCAGCAAGCAGCCTGAGGGATCACAGCGTGCACTGAACACAGGTTTTCTTTGAGCCACTGTTCTTTTCTGCCTTTGGCATACCGGGTGCTTCAGCTGCCGTTGTCAGCTATTCATTTGCTTAGATACAGTGGAACTCTGCTGCGAACAGGCAGGAATGGTATTAAAACAGACAAAAGCACAACCTCGTCTTTCTTCCTTCCAGTTTCCCTCATACCTGTCTACCTTTCCTTTCCCACTCTTTAATAAATGATCCGTCACCTGTGTGCCTGAAAGCAATTGGCATCTGCGCTGCCCAGCAGCTGCCAAAGGGCTGGGGCGCTCTGAGGACAGCTTCTCGAGGCGCGTTCCTTGCTCGCTCACTTGGTTTGCCTTCCTGCACTACTGCGCTGCTACCTTCATCCTCTCATGGAAGTTGTTCTAAACTGGAATGAAGGGGCTGGGTTCAAAAAAATACAGAAAAAGGCAAATCCAGCCAGCAAAACAGAAGCCTTGAAGATAAAAATTTAAATACCGCAGAATTATGAAGCAAAATCTCAAAATTTGTCTGACTTGATTTGCTCCCATCTCTGAAAATGGAACAGTTCATAAGGAGGAGATGGTTGGGTGGCTGCTGCAAACCTTCACCACACCGCTGCGGTTTGGGTGATTTTACAACTATTTTACAATGAAGTGCAGGACTGTGGTTTGTGACAACACGGCAATGTTTCATAGCGAGTTAAGTCAAAGAGTGAAAAGAGAACATATTGCAAAGGAGACATCTCGTTCCAGTTGGTGCAGTGCAGCATCAACTCGTGTGTGAGGCAGACTTTGCACAGACTGTCTGTAACACAGCAATGCATTTGAAGGAGCATTATTACAGAGGACTTCTGTCCAATTACCTCGCTCAGTATGCTCCAATATAAAGTTAGATTTAAATGCACAATAATATATGAATCGATACATATAACCTTACTGCAAGTCAGGTGATTTTAGGGCTTCGTATAATACTTAGTATTGTTTTTTTCCCCCAGGCAGTACCTTCACTTGTTAGACTTAATCTAGAGAGCGCTTAAGTAATGTTTACTTTTCTAACAGTCTCCCCACACAGATAGGAAGCTGCTCATTAAGCATCGTTCTGCAGATCTCTCTACACTGGGGCACACTGTGACCTCAGAGGTGTCTGTGTGACTTAAGCATACAGGTGTCCCGCTGCTGGTCCCAGTCTGCCTGCCAGCTCTTCCACGAAGGACAGGAAACCAGTCCTGGCAACGGGAACTCTTTCGACCTACTCCAAAAAATTTAACCAGTGGGGATTGCGTGGGCAGAGCACAATGTGCTTTTTTTTTCCCTATCTTGCATTACAGTTCTCGTCAGTGTAAAAGTGCTGCCTGAGAGCACAGCATTACCCAAATTGTTTGAAAACTCACAATACTGATATTGTATGTCTTAGCTGCAAGGCCTTACGGAGTGGTGTGTCTGCACTAGCAAGGCTTGCACCATTCAGGAAACATTGCTTTGCTTACTTGTGAAAAAAAAAGGGATCTTTTGCTCCCAGCAGCAGACATATGGACTTCAGGTGCTGAAATAGTGGCCATGCTGCTGGAAGAGCTAAAATCAGCTTTGCTCCCTGCAAAGGAAAAGGGGAGAGTAAAAACATGATGGAAATTATAACTCAAAATAACAGTTTTCAAAATAACAATGAATCACAAGCATCCTTCCTTTGTCTGTCCTGTCTGAATTTTAGGCGTTGCATGAATTTTCAAACATCCCTGAGGACAAGCGCTGGGTTTGTTCCAGATTTGCAACAGTTCTTCAGAACTGGCACTTCAACAAGAGCAGAAGAAACACTGGAACACAAAACCCTCATGCTACAGAAGCCGTTTTAGGACGTGGCTGGGAACGTTTGTTGTGACAACCTGTTTGCTTTCTCACAGCCATCAATACGTGAAGGAGGCTGCTCACGTGGCTCCTTCAGGAGCACAGTGATTAGGAGCACACAGCTGTAACTGTAGATTCCTCTTGCTTTAAACCATATGAAAACATGACGCGCTGGGAGGAAAGCTGCTTCTCTTTAGGTTTCTGAGATGACGTACGCTTATGTGACTGTATCTACAAATGTGCATAGGCTAACAGGGTCTATGTACATGTGTATATGTACAGACATAGGTTGTCATGGGACACAGAAGCATAGCAAGGAAGCTGCAATAGCCTTAAAATAATCCAATAATCCCGCATGGTGCGCAAGTGCTTCTCGGCTGTTAAGCCATCTATCGGAGTACTGACTTTCTACGGATCACAGCTTTATTTCCCAAGCTCTGGCATATATAAGGACAACTGCTCTCATTTTGCTAAGGCCAGTAGTAGGTAGATGTACCAAGAAAGTCTCATCATCTGGAAAGCATCCTAACTTTAGGGTGGGTTTTTTCCAGTCTGTCACTCAAATGGCAAATGCCCCAAGCCAGAGCCAGGTCTCACGCTGCAGAGCCACAATAGCGTACGATGACTTTATCCGAGGGGATGGAAATAACTTTCCAACACCCTTTACACAGCTGGTCAGGGGGGAGCATCTCTCACCTGAGAATTTCCGGGCACCGTCCCAGGCACAGACACCCCCGTCGGCGGCTGCAGACTTACCACGAACCCCATTTTTGCTGTCTTTTCCGCGAGGGGGGGATGCAGCTGCAGCTACCATCATCCCCACTGGGGAACCATCAGGTGTACAACCTCTCTTAAACTTGGCAGAGCTGATGGCGATGTGCATGTCTTGCACCCCTGAGCACCCTGGGCTGGGAAAAGGCCTCGTCGGAGCACGTCTTCACAGCCTTAAAGAGGATGAGACTTCCAGCAACCATCCTTACCATTCGGCAACTCTTAGCAGCCCATCTTAGGATTAGACGTGTTCGGATTTGGCTTCATTGCTCTTCAAACCTTTAACTCACAGCTACATCTCCAGTTCCAATCCTTAACAGCATAAGCAGCGTATTTCCCAGAAACACTAATGCTGCTTCTTTTCCTTTTAACATGGGCTTCTTCTAGCAAGATTGTTTTTGTACACCACAAGCAAACAAGGAAAAAACCCACGCTGCTCACGTGCATTGACAAACATAAGAAAAAGAAGCGGCAAAGAAACGTTGAAGTCTGCTTTAGCATTTCGGGCTTTTCTTCAGATAACGCCCTTAGAAACGACCCCTTTCAAGGGCAAAGTCTCCCAGGGGGAAACGTACTCAATTCACAGTGTCAGGCCCATAGCTGACTGTGGGTTTGGTTCCAGCCCCTGGCCTTTGGCTTACTACTCATTTGATTTACTATTACTATACATGAGACTCTCGCCTCGGACCCCTCTGCAGCAAACCCCCAAATCAGTTATTTGCATAGCTCCACTTTGAACATCATAAGATGTCAGAGATGAGGAAATAGGGGATGTAAAGGAAAACAGAAAAGGAAACAATCTGTTGATTCTTGAGGAAACGTTGCTCAGAAACCCCTTCAAATCCCAGGATTCTCATCAGAAAGGCATTCATAACCTGGAGGAATTCCAAAAAAGGTCAACAATAATGATAACAACAGGATTACAGGGCACTGTTTATGAAGGGAATGCATTTTGTGTATTCTACGATAGAAAGAAATACTGGCAACACTGTTTATCCCGGGGAGGAGGAACACAGCTGGAAACCTGTAAAGAAAAGCACATAGCAGTAACACCACAGGATTCTGGCTGCCATGCATGTTATTTCATGACAAATCACTTGGAGCTAAAAGGTGACTTGGCTGGCACGGGTCTCACCCCGTCCAGCAGCCCAGGCGCTCCCTGCAAAAGTGCCATCTCCGCATCCCTCACTCACTCAGATTTGCAGTTAGAGCCGTGGCGCTCTCATGGACCAAGCGCAAGGCTAAGCTCAAGGCTGCAGGCATCCCAAGGTGAGAATCTCCCTTTAACGGTGGGCTCCCCATTTTCTGTAAGCCTGGAGCAGTACCAGGACAATGCACGGGCCAGAGAGAGAGAGAGCAGTTATGGTGTGTGTGCTGGGAACTCGCCTTCAAACCCCCAATAAACCAGCTCCTGAATTAGACCAAGCGGAACAGCTTCCCTGGGAGCAGACTCCCTGCCTCCCCTCTACCTGCCCAGCAGCCTGCTATTAGGGCACTCTTCTCCTTTGTGCTCAAGGCCATCCTCCAGAAGAGGCAAACAGATCTAAATCTAAGTTTCTTTTCCATTTACTGAACTATAGGAACGTGTATCGCCTGTTATATCTTTTTCTTTTTTTTTTTTTTTTCCTTTGTGAGGAAGGAGAGAACTACCGAACTGCAGAAGACTTGTGCCCGAGACCCTGCACTGCAGGTGGGCTGTGCCACCAGCCCAGAGCTGAGCAGGTCATTATTTAGGACAGATGGGATTCAGGCTTTTGCCTTTTACTTGCCCATTCCTCCTTTGTAACTTGCTGACTTCTTTTTGGGATCCTCCATTTGCGCTGTGACGCCTGGCCGCTTGCTGCAGCCCGAGAGTCTTCTGAACAAAAGGAGATACATCTCCTGAGAGGCCAACCACTACTTGCCTACGTCTCTACTAAGCAATACCAACAATCATTTTTTAGACAGGGGTGGATCATAAAATTTGTGACACAGAATGAAAAGATTGTTTTTGTAGGCCACTTTCATTTAACAGGAGCTTATAGATTTGGGTTCAAAAATACAAAACGCTTGAAAGCCGAAAGACTCTTTGTAGCTGCTACTTTGCTTATTCTCCTTTGAAAGAAATACTTGGCTATTTGAACATGTTGCCCACATCAATTCCACTAAATTTGTTTACCTTAAAACTTTAAATCTAAAATATAAAAAAATCCAAACTAAAAAAAAAACCCCAGCGCTATGCTAATCATTTTTCCCTAACTTTTTAAGCATCTTTTGCTCAAAATACCCAAATTCTGATCATACCCAATATTATCTCTCAAAAGTTATAGAGCACCTTTTTCACTTCAGTGCAATTTAATCAGCTTATGTCCTAATAATACTTCGCTCTCCTGACTCACAAAATTCACGGTGCAAAATGAGATACAGAATCTCCCTCTGCAATGCTAGGTGCCTTGGGCAGCGGTCCTCCGAAACAGGACAAACGGAGAGTGCCTAAGCTTATCGGGGGTGAACAGAAGAGGAAAAGGCATCTAATTAGACCCACCTGAGGATCCAAGTGTGATCTTCAAACACAAACTTTCTTCCGCAACTGAATATCTTAAGACTGACTTTTCTTTCTGTTAAACAAAACTAAACCAAACCAAAAAAACCAAAACGAGAGATAAATACAGGAGACAGAGACTGCGCTTGGCCTCAAGAAGGGCTAACAGCAGAGTTGTCAGAGACCTGAAGAGGAACACAAGAGACTGGAGTGCGATTCGTCTGACTAAACATGGATGTCTCTAATGCAGACACCCTTGTCCGAGCCAACCTTGGTCCCATCTGTAGGCAATGGAGAGTTAGTCAGTGTAACCAGTGAATTCAAGGTCCTGTTCATCTCATCCTACAGTAAATGCTTATATAGTTGGTCAGAAAGACCGCGCACTAGATTCCCTGATTTTCTTCATTATATCTCCTTTAAAACAAAACAGGACCTTAGTCCACTTGGGCAGGCGCAGACGATTACAACCACATTACAGATACACAGCTGAGGTCAGATAAATTACTGTCCATCTCCGCTCTATCCAATTTGACTCCAGACCATGACTTTGTGTCTCCCTCACCTCCGAAACAGCTCCCGTAACCCCCAGAAGAAGGGAAATGGCAGATTCACCTGTTCAAGCTGTTCCACCTCCTGTGAGCAATGGGACCAGTCACTGGGTCAGAACAAGAGAGCTAGTCGCCATCCGCAGCCCAGAGCTCCTGAAGGTCATCGAAGAAGACCTGCAGGTTCAAATTTCACCTCTTCTGACTCCAAATACCGAGGGATAGATGCCAGACAGGAGCTCTAATGGCGCAGCCGCCAAAACTCTCAACCCCAACATTTGGGTCTGCTCACTGGGCAGCAAGGTCTGCCAAGGCAGCAGGCAGGTGTGGGCAGCAGCTCGGCCCCAACGCAGGGAGCTCCCCAGCCATCCGGTCTGCAGGAGGGGATGGAGCGGGGTGACACCGAGGGTCTGCTGCCCTTTGGGGCACGCTGCCACTGCACAGCTCTTGGGGATGCCCCGGAGTGCTCCCCAGCTGGAGAGGAGCGAGGAAGGGCTCCAGATTTCCCTGAAGAAGAGACTCCCTGAACACGAGGAACATCCCGGCTGGGGCCGCTTCTCCTGCAGGCAGCACAGGCAGCTGATGGCTGTGCTGGGGCTGCCTCCCCCGGCCCAGAGAGCCTCCCGTGGGATCCCAGCACACAGGGGTTGCCGGAGAGGAGAGGAGAGGAGAGGAGAGGAGAGGAGAGGAGAGGAGAGGAGAGGAGAGGAGAGGAGAGGCGTCTCCCCCAAACCTCCATCTCAACCTCTTTCCTCGCCCTGGCCTTCAGGAGAGCAGACACTGGTCCCCTCTGGGGATCTGCTTGGAAGAGTCCCAGGGGACTTTCCCTTTCCCTTTCTCCCTTTCTCCTTCCCCTTCCAGGGATGCATCCCCTCGGGGATGAGCAAAGCGGTGTGTAGAAACCAGGCGTGGCCCCTCTCTCTGCAACACTGGTGACTTTATTTGAGAGGGACCCCGGGGGGCCCAGCAGCCCCACTCAGGGGCGGAGCCAGGGGAGGTGGTGCGCGTGGTCCCCTGAGCCCGGCTCTTCCTCCCGGACCCTCCGCAGCCACGATGCGTCTTCGCGGGTCTCCGGTGGGGAGCGGAGCCGGCTGCGCCCGTCGCTGTCCCACTCCCAGGACAGGCTCTGGACACGCTGGCGGGGCACAGGGGGGCTGCGCTCCCCACGCTCGGCGGAGAGGCTCCGGCGCCGGGGGCCTCCGGGGTGTCGCTGCCGCTGCTGCCTCTGCCGCCCCCGCCGCCACGGCCCCGCGTAGGGATGGAACCGGCCGTGGGGACTGCGGGCCACCCCGGCATGGTCGTCGTCCACCCTCAGGCGGCGGATGGCCGCGATGGGCTGCCGGCAGAGCGGGCAGGTGGCAGCGAGGGCCATGGCAGCCCAGCGCTGGATGCAGGCGTGGCAGAAGGCATGCCAGCACGGGTCCACGCCAGCAGGGTCTTCAAGGGGCCCCAAGCAGATGGGGCAGGTGTCCCCCCACCGGGAGCTTCTGGCGGCTCCCGGCACCGCCGGCTCACGCCTGGACGCCTCCAGTGCTGCTGCTGGGACTTGGTGTCCTGTCCTCTGCTGCTGGCGGGACTTGATGGGTGCCGCTGGTGGGTCTCGGTGGCTCCTCGGCCGCTGGCAGGTCACGATGGCTGGTGTGCTGTTGGCAGGACTCGACGGCTCGGGTGCTGCCCACAGGACTCAACGTCTCATGTGCCGCTGGCAGTACACCACGCTGGCGTGTATGGGTGCCCACTGCAAGTGACGTCATGGGGTGACTGTGACTCTCTGGTGCCATCACAGGGCTCTCCAGGGGCGCACCCGGGGAGGGACCCAGAACCTCCTCCCCCAGCCTCAGACACAGACCTTGTGATGCAGAGCCCGCCCGGCAGCGTGCTTCAGGCCTCTGCCTTTGCTCAGGCCCCTTTTGGGCAGTGCCTGGTGGTGGTGGTGGTGGTTGAGGTTGGCAGGGACCTCTGGAGGTCATCTGGAGGTCATCTGGTCCAAGCCCTTGCTGAAGGAGGGCCACCCTGAGCCGGACGGAGCCTGGGCACCACTGAGAAGAGCCAGGCTCCATCTCCTTTGTTCCCTCCCTTTGGATATTTCCATCTCTGGAGACGATCCCCCGAGCCTTCTCTGCTCCAGGCTGAACGGTCCCAGCTCTCTCTGCCCCTCCTCCCTGGAGAGCTGCTCCAGCCCCTTCCCCATCTTGGTGGCCCTTCGCTGGACTCCCTCCAGTCTGTGCCCGTCTCTCTTGTCCTGGGGAGCCCAGCACTGGACACAGGCCTCCAGGGGAGGCCTCAGAGGTGCTGATCCCCTCCCTGGACCTGCTGGCAATGCTCCTCCTCATACAGCCCAGGACACCCTTGGCCGCCTTTGCTGGCTCAAGTTCAACGTGGTGTCCACCAGGACCCCCGGGGCCTTCTCTGCAGAGCTGCTTTCCAGCCGGGCACCCTCAGCGTGTCCTGGGGCCTGGGGCTGTTCCTCCCCCGGGGCAGCATTTGACATGTCCCTTGGCTGAAGTTCGGGAGGTTCCCGTCAGCCCCTTTCTCCAGCCTGTTGAGGTCCCTCTGGGTGGCAGCGCCATCTCCTGCTCTCTCAGATACTCCTCCCAGTTCTGCGCAGAAGCGTGACTGATTCTGTTGGTTTGGTTTCTCCACTGTAAAGATCAAATAAAAGCAGAGGAAGGAAAGCAAGGGAACGAGGGGGTTGCATACCTCCCGTTTCTTTGATTTGCAAAACCTGCGTCGTGTTTGACTTCTAGCTGATCCTGCAGAGCAGCCAGTGGGAGACTGCTGCAAGCTGGGAGCATGCCCTGGGCGCGTGACCATGCCCTTGCAGAAGCACTGCTCCTGCCATCACAGAGCCCGTCTTAGTTGGGAGAAGACAGCGAGAGGGGCGGGGAAGAGATTTCTCTTCTCTTTTACAAACGGTGCTTGGGGAGCGGATTTCCCCCCACAGCAGGAGAACCCACAGGGCAATAAAGGAGGCCAGGAGGGAGCTAGTCAGGGAACTCCCCAGGGAAGAGAAGCAGCGTCTGGATGAGGAATGACCCCACCAACCCAGGGCACTGGCTGCAGCCCCAGCCCCGCTGGTCCCCACTCTCTGCCAAAGGCCGTGTGTGAAGCAGGAGCTCAGAAGCCACCCGAAGAGCAATGAGTGGAAGGACATTTCTGCGTGTTTGAGAGGTGCCCAGCTTAAAAGCTTCAGAAATGGAGCACTTGGATGCGGAACGCTGCTGCCTGCCCATTTCTGCCTGGGGAAGAACGCCTAGTTTTGTAGTGAACTTAGGCTAGCCAGACAATAAGATGCAGCAATGACTGTGCTATTTATTCAAAATGCGAGTGTCAAACTTTTCAAGAACAGAAGACCTGCCAGGCTTGGAAATCCTGCCTGTGAATTCTAAGGAAATAAGCAGCCACTTTTCTAAGAACTTACAACTATTTTTCACTAATCTGTTAAAACAGAGAGTAAAACAAAGTTGGCGCCAAGTAGTAGAGAGAGGATGGTGAAAATAACGCCCCGTTGTAAGCACCAGTCCCGTGTGCTTTGTACTGGAGACTGCTAAGGCCATAAACACACAACAAAACCCAGCCCCCACCCACTGCTACACCCTCTACACTTGGGTTCAGTCTGGACAAGAATAAATTCATTTGCAACTTTCCTCTGTCCCCAGCATTAGTATTATCTTCAACATCCATTTCCTCACTGCAGCCAGACAGCCCGGGGATCTGGCAGACGCTACAGTAAGAAGTGGAGAAGCTGCTGCTTGAACTGGCATGCCACTGGGCTTCAAGTTCCTCTTGCTCACAAAACCAGATCAGGCAATTGTCTGATACCCATCGTGTCAGACCGGTGTCTCAGCAAGGGCCCGCTCTTCTCTGGTCCTGACTTCCCTCTGGAAAGCTGACGGAGGAGATAAAGACGCAGATAAAGCAGCTCGCACTCTCCTTGGCTTCTCTTATACTGGGAAGAAGTTGAGGAAACAGGACAACCTCGTAAGCTTTTCCTTCTACAAGGAGAGTAAGTACACTGGAACTGCCCAAGGGGCTTTTTCTGCACTATTTGAGAGATTTATTAACTCTGCCTACAACAGGGTGACAGTCCTCCTATGCCTTAAGTGTTATGCTTGCTAGAAGATACACTACGCTATTCTCGAGTTTACTGCTTGCAGGACGAAAGTGACTGTAGTCCAGGCAACAGACAGCTACAGTTTGTAACCTAATGAAATAAAGCCCATAGCTAATGAGCCGCTGATAAGGGACACTGTTCTAGGAGTCCCCTTGTTCCAGACAACCATGCAAGAGAACTGCAGAAGTGCTTCTCTGAACCAAGTTCCGCACTGCAACCAGCTGGTTTCGTGCCACTTTAACGTGAAAAAGCTGTTCCAAAGCCAACCAGCCGTTAGATATGAGCCTTCCGACTTGCCAACAGATGTGTCTTCACATCTTGTTTGCACCTGCACACTCTCAGGTCCTCTCTTACCAGTTCCTTCCATTCTTTGTTATCCCTAGTGGTCGATGGTCCACAATCCAGCCTTGGCTGCACTAAGCTAAATGTTGCAACAAACAAGACTACCTTCTCTTCATTAATTGGCTCACTGTTCCCCCGACACACCTTAACAGCTAACAGCTCTTCTCCTCGTGTATTCCTATTGGACTTCAAGTCTTGCAAGCAGGTTACCAAAACTTGCACACCGTATTCAAGATGAGATTCTCAGCTGTATTCTTAATACAACTGCACTAATTCTTTCCCCTTTACGGTAAGAGCATCGCCTAGATTCAGTGAGGAACTTGTTCTCGGTTGAGTTCATCATACCAGCTGCATGGACTCCTCCACTTCAGGAGCAAAGGTGCTCAAATCCAGCCAACTCTTTCCCTAAGTTCCTATGTTTTCACTGAAAAACGGTACGGTGAGAGATGTTCCCGTGCCGATAATTCATCGGACCACTTGGTTCATTTAGCAGAACCGGGATTCATCCTCAGATTCAGCCACTCTGTGCATTCGGGGGGGGGTGTCTCTGAAGCACCTGGATCCCAGGGACCCCCCCATGCTGACCCCGTGCACCGGTACACCTCCCCCTCCCCTGGTGCTCAGCCCCTGGTCTCTAGCTTGGTGCGTGGGAACCTGGCACTCCCTGCTCCAGTGAGCAAAACTTGGAATCCACTGGCATGCCAGTGTTGCCCAGCTGCCTGCAGCCTCTGCTGCCAGCTCCCGCGGGAGCTCCTGCAGCCCTTGCTGGCTCCTGTGGGATCTCTGTCTTTCCCCAGCACGGCATGGGAACCACGTGTTATGGATGTCCCCACGTCTGCACCATGCTGTGCACCTGCCAGTCCCCTGCACCACTGATGCAGCATCTGTGCACACCCATCCAACGTGCCTTGCCTGGGCATTGTCTTCCCCTCATCCTCCGGACCGCTTCCCCTTTGCTGTAAGACTGCCTTCGTGCTCCTCAGCAAGCAGCCCAAGAGATCACAGCCTGCACTGAACACAGGTTTTCTTTGAGCCACTGTTCTTTTCTGCCTTTGGCATACCGGGTGCTTCAGCTGCCGTTGTCAGCTATTCATTTGCTTAGATACAGCTGGAACCCCGCTGCGAACAGGCAGGAATGGTATTAGACAAAAGCACAACCTCGTCTTTCTTCCTTCCAGTTTCCCTCATACCTGTCTACCTTTCCTTTCCCACTCTTTATTAAATGATCCGTCACCTGTGTGCTTGAAAGCAATTGGCATCTGTGCTGCCTGGCAGCTGCCAAAGGGCTGGGGCGCTCTGAGGACAGCTTCTCGAGGCGCGTTCCTTGCTCGCTCACTTGGTTTGCCTTCCTGCACTACTGCGCTGCTACCTTCATCCTCTCATGGAAGTTGTTCTTCTAAACTGGAATGAAAGGGCTGGGTTCAAAAAAAATACAGAAAAAGGCAAATCCAGCCAGCAAAACAGAAGCCTTGAACATAAAAATTTAAATGCCGCAGAATTATGAAGCAAAATCTCAAAATTTGTCTGACTTGATTTGCTCCCATCTCTGAAAATGGAACAGTTCATAAGGAGGAGATGGTTGGGTGGCTGCTGCAAACCTTCACCACACCGCTGCGGTTTGGGTGATTTTACAACTATTTTACAATGAAGTGCAGGACTGTGGTTTGTGACAACATGGCAATGTTTCATAGCGAGTTAAGTCAAAGAGTGAAAAGAGAACATATTGCAAAGGAGACATCTCGTTCCAGTTGGTGCAGTGCAGCATCAACTCGTGTGTGAGGCAGAATTTGCACAGACTGTCCGTAACACAGCAATGCATTTGAAGGAGCATTATTACAGAGGACTTCTGTCCAATTACCTCGCTCAGTATGCTCCAATATAAAGTTAGATTTAAATGCACAATAATATATGAATCGATACATATAACCTTACTGCAAGTCAGGTGATTTTAGGGCTTCGTATAATACTTAGTATTGTTTTTTTCCCCCAGGCAGTACCTTCACTTGTTAGACTTAATCTAGAGAGCACTTAAGAAATGTTTACTTTTCTAACAGTCTCCCCACACAGACAGGAAGCTGCTCATTAAGCATCGTTCTGCAGATCTCTCTACACTGGGGCACACTGTGACCTCAGAGGTGTCTGTGTGACTTAAGCATACAGGTGTCCCGCTGCTGGTCCCAGTCTGCCTGCCAGCTCTTCCACGAAGGACAGGAAACCAGTCCTGGCAACGTGAACTCTTCCCACCTACTCCAAAAAATTTAACCAGTGGGGATTGTGTGGGCAGAGCACAATGTGCTTTTTTTTTTCCTATCTCATATTACAGTTCTCGTCAGTGTAAAAGTGCTGCCTGAGAGCACAGCGTTACCCAAATTGTTTGAAAACTCACAATACTGATATTGTCTGTCTTAGCTGCAAGGCCTTACGGAGTGGTGTGTCTGCACTAGCAAGGCTTGCACCATTCAGGAAACATTGCTTTGCTTACTTCTGAGAAAAAAGAGATCTTTTGCTTCCAGCAGGAGACATATGGACTTCAGGTGCTGAAATAGTGGCCGTGCTGCTGGAAGAGCTAAAATCAGCTTTGCTCCCTGGAAAGGAAAAGGGGAGAGTAAAAACATGATGGAAATTATAACTCAAAATAACAGTTTTCAAAATAACAATGAATCACAAGCATCCTTCCTTTGTCTGTCCTGTCTGAATTTTAGGCGTTGCATGAATTTTCAAACATCCCTGAGGACAAGCGCTGGGTTTGTTCCAGATTTGCAACAGTTCTTCAGAACTGGCACTTCAACAAGAGCAGAAGAAACACTGGAACACAAAACCCTCATGCTACAGAAGCCGTTTTAGGACGTGGCTGGGAACGTTTGTTGTGACAACCTGTTTGCTTTCTCACAGCCATCAATACGTGAAGGAGGCTGCTCACGTGGCTCCTTCAGGAGCACAGTGATTAGGAGCACACAGCTGTAACTGTAGATTCCTCTTGCTTTAAACCATATGAAAACATGACGCGCTGGGAGGAAAGCTGCTTCTCTTTAGGTTTCTGAGATGACGTACGCTTATGTGACTGTATCTACAAATGTGCACAGGCTAACAGGGTCTATGTACATGTGTATATGTACAGACATAGGTTGTCATGGGACACAGAAGCATAGCAAGGAAGCTGCAATAGCCTTAAAATAATCCAATAATCCCGCATGGTGCGCAAGTGCTTCTCGGCTGTTAAGCCATCTATCGGAGTACTGACTTTCTACGGATCACAGCTTTATTTCCCAAGCTCTGGCATATATAAGGACAACTGCTCTCATTTTGCTAAGGCCAGTAGTAGGTAGATGTACCAAGAAAGTCTCATCATCTGGAAAGCATCCTAACTTTAGGGTGGGTTTTTTCCAGTCTGTCACTCAAATGGCAAATGCCCCAAGCCAGAGCCAGGTCTCACGCTACAGAGCCACAATAGCGTACGATGACTTTATCCGAGGGGATGGAAATAACTTTCCAACACCCTTTACACAGCTGGTCAGGGGGGAGCATCTCTCACCTGAGAATTTCCGGGCACCGTCCCAGGCACAGACACCCCCGTCGGCGGCTGCAGACTTACCACGAACCCCATTTTTGCTGTCTTTTCCGCGAGGGGGGGATGCAGCTGCAGCTACCATCATCCCCACTGGGGAACCATCAGGTGTACAACCTCTCTTAAACTTGGCAGAGCTGATGGCGATGTGCATGTCTTGCACCCCTGAGCACCCTGGGCTGGGAAAAGGCCTCGTCGGAGCACGTCTTCACAGCCTTAAAGAGGATGAGACTTCCAGCAACCATCCTTACCATTCGGCAACTCTTAGCAGCCCATCTTAGGATTAGACGTGTTCGGATTTGGCTTCATTGCTCTTCAAACCTTTAACTCACAGCTACATCTCCAGTTCCAATCCTTAACAGCATAAGCAGCGTATTTCCCAGAAACACTAATGCTGCTTCTTTTCCTTTTAACATGGGCTTCTTCTAGCAAGATTGTTTTTGTACACCACAAGCAAACAAGGAAAAAACCCACGCTGCTCACGTGCATTGACAAACATAAGAAAAAGAAGCGGCAAAGAAACGTTGAAGTCTGCTTTAGCATTTCGGGCTTTTCTTCAGATAACGCCCTTAGAAACGACCCCTTTCAAGGGCAAAGTCTCCCAGGGGGAAACGTACTCAATTCACAGTGTCAGGCCCATAGCTGACTGTGGGTTTGGTTCCAGCCCCTGGCCTTTGGCTTACTACTCATTTGATTTACTATTACTATACATGAGACTCTCGCCTCGGACCCCTCTGCAGCAAACCCCCAAATCAGTTATTTGCATAGCTCCACTTTGAACATCATAAGATGTCAGAGATGAGGAAATAGGGGATGTAAAGGAAAACAGAAAAGGAAACAATCTGTTGATTCTTGAGGAAACGTTGCTCAGAAACCCCTTCAAATCCCAGGATTCTCATCAGAAAGGCATTCATAACCTGGAGGAATTCCAAAAAAGGTCAACAATAATGATAACAACAGGATTACAGGGCACTGTTTATGAAGGGAATGCATTTTGTGTATTCTACGATAGAAAGAAATACTGGCAACACTGTTTATCCCGGGGAGGAGGAACACAGCTGGAAACCTGTAAAGAAAAGCACATAGCAGTAACACCACAGGATTCTGGCTGCCATGCATGTTATTTCATGACAAATCACTTGGAGCTAAAAGGTGACTTGGCTGGCACGGGTCTCACCCCGTCCAGCAGCCCAGGCGCTCCCTGCAAAAGTGCCATCTCCGCATCCCTCACTCACTCAGATTTGCAGTTAGAGCCGTGGCGCTCTCATGGACCAAGCGCAAGGCTAAGCTCAAGGCTGCAGGCATCCCAAGGTGAGAATCTCCCTTTAACGGTGGGCTCCCCATTTTCTGTAAGCCTGGAGCAGTACCAGGACAATGCACGGGCCAGAGAGAGAGAGAGCAGTTATGGTGTGTGTGCTGGGAACTCGCCTTCAAACCCCCAATAAACCAGCTCCTGAATTAGACCAAGCGGAACAGCTTCCCTGGGAGCAGACTCCCTGCCTCCCCTCTACCTGCCCAGCAGCCTGCTATTAGGGCACTCTTCTCCTTTGTGCTCAAGGCCATCCTCCAGAAGAGGCAAACAGATCTAAATCTAAGTTTCTTTTCCATTTACTGAACTATAGGAACGTGTATCGCCTGTTATATCTTTTTCTTTTTTTTTTTTTTTTCCTTTGTGAGGAAGGAGAGAACTACCGAACTGCAGAAGACTTGTGCCCGAGACCCTGCACTGCAGGTGGGCTGTGCCACCAGCCCAGAGCTGAGCAGGTCATTATTTAGGACAGATGGGATTCAGGCTTTTGCCTTTTACTTGCCCATTCCTCCTTTGTAACTTGCTGACTTCTTTTTGGGATCCTCCATTTGCGCTGTGACGCCTGGCCGCTTGCTGCAGCCCGAGAGTCTTCTGAACAAAAGGAGATACATCTCCTGAGAGGCCAACCACTACTTGCCTACGTCTCTACTAAGCAATACCAACAATCATTTTTTAGACAGGGGTGGATCATAAAATTTGTGACACAGAATGAAAAGATTGTTTTTGTAGGCCACTTTCATTTAACAGGAGCTTATAGATTTGGGTTCAAAAATACAAAACGCTTGAAAGCCGAAAGACTCTTTGTAGCTGCTACTTTGCTTATTCTCCTTTGAAAGAAATACTTGGCTATTTGAACATGTTGCCCACATCAATTCCACTAAATTTGTTTACCTTAAAACTTTAAATCTAAAATATAAAAAAATCCAAACTAAAAAAAAAACCCCAGCGCTATGCTAATCATTTTTCCCTAACTTTTTAAGCATCTTTTGCTCAAAATACCCAAATTCTGATCATACCCAATATTATCTCTCAAAAGTTATAGAGCACCTTTTTCACTTCAGTGCAATTTAATCAGCTTATGTCCTAATAATACTTCGCTCTCCTGACTCACAAAATTCACGGTGCAAAATGAGATACAGAATCTCCCTCTGCAATGCTAGGTGCCTTGGGCAGCGGTCCTCCGAAACAGGACAAACGGAGAGTGCCTAAGCTTATCGGGGGTGAACAGAAGAGGAAAAGGCATCTAATTAGACCCACCTGAGGATCCAAGTGTGATCTTCAAACACAAACTTTCTTCCGCAACTGAATATCTTAAGACTGACTTTTCTTTCTGTTAAACAAAACTAAACCAAACCAAAAAAACCAAAACGAGAGATAAATACAGGAGACAGAGACTGCGCTTGGCCTCAAGAAGGGCTAACAGCAGAGTTGTCAGAGACCTGAAGAGGAACACAAGAGACTGGAGTGCGATTCGTCTGACTAAACATGGATGTCTCTAATGCAGACACCCTTGTCCGAGCCAACCTTGGTCCCATCTGTAGGCAATGGAGAGTTAGTCAGTGTAACCAGTGAATTCAAGGTCCTGTTCATCTCATCCTACAGTAAATGCTTATATAGTTGGTCAGAAAGACCGCGCACTAGATTCCCTGATTTTCTTCATTATATCTCCTTTAAAACAAAACAGGACCTTAGTCCACTTGGGCAGGCGCAGACGATTACAACCACATTACAGATACACAGCTGAGGTCAGATAAATTACTGTCCATCTCCGCTCTATCCAATTTGACTCCAGACCATGACTTTGTGTCTCCCTCACCTCCGAAACAGCTCCCGTAACCCCCAGAAGAAGGGAAATGGCAGATTCACCTGTTCAAGCTGTTCCACCTCCTGTGAGCAATGGGACCAGTCACTGGGTCAGAACAAGAGAGCTAGTCGCCATCCGCAGCCCAGAGCTCCTGAAGGTCATCGAAGAAGACCTGCAGGTTCAAATTTCACCTCTTCTGACTCCAAATACCGAGGGATAGATGCCAGACAGGAGCTCTAATGGCGCAGCCGCCAAAACTCTCAACCCCAACATTTGGGTCTGCTCACTGGGCAGCAAGGTCTGCCAAGGCAGCAGGCAGGTGTGGGCAGCAGCTCGGCCCCAACGCAGGGAGCTCCCCAGCCATCCGGTCTGCAGGAGGGGATGGAGCGGGGTGACACCGAGGGTCTGCTGCCCTTTGGGGCACGCTGCCACTGCACAGCTCTTGGGGATGCCCCGGAGTGCTCCCCAGCTGGAGAGGAGCGAGGAAGGGCTCCAGATTTCCCTGAAGAAGAGACTCCCTGAACACGAGGAACATCCCGGCTGGGGCCGCTTCTCCTGCAGGCAGCACAGGCAGCTGATGGCTGTGCTGGGGCTGCCTCCCCCGGCCCAGAGAGCCTCCCGTGGGATCCCAGCACACAGGGGTTGCCGGAGAGGAGAGGAGAGGAGAGGAGAGGAGAGGAGAGGAGAGGAGAGGAGAGGAGAGGAGAGGCGTCTCCCCCAAACCTCCATCTCAACCTCTTTCCTCGCCCTGGCCTTCAGGAGAGCAGACACTGGTCCCCTCTGGGGATCTGCTTGGAAGAGTCCCAGGGGACTTTCCCTTTCCCTTTCTCCCTTTCTCCTTCCCCTTCCAGGGATGCATCCCCTCGGGGATGAGCAAAGCGGTGTGTAGAAACCAGGCGTGGCCCCTCTCTCTGCAACACTGGTGACTTTATTTGAGAGGGACCCCGGGGGGCCCAGCAGCCCCACTCAGGGGCGGAGCCAGGGGAGGTGGTGCGCGTGGTCCCCTGAGCCCGGCTCTTCCTCCCGGACCCTCCGCAGCCACGATGCGTCTTCGCGGGTCTCCGGTGGGGAGCGGAGCCGGCTGCGCCCGTCGCTGTCCCACTCCCAGGACAGGCTCTGGACACGCTGGCGGGGCACAGGGGGGCTGCGCTCCCCACGCTCGGCGGAGAGGCTCCGGCGCCGGGGGCCTCCGGGGTGTCGCTGCCGCTGCTGCCTCTGCCGCCCCCGCCGCCACGGCCCCGCGTAGGGATGGAACCGGCCGTGGGGACTGCGGGCCACCCCGGCATGGTCGTCGTCCACCCTCAGGCGGCGGATGGCCGCGATGGGCTGCCGGCAGAGCGGGCAGGTGGCAGCGAGGGCCATGGCAGCCCAGCGCTGGATGCAGGCGTGGCAGAAGGCATGCCAGCACGGGTCCACGCCAGCAGGGTCTTCAAGGGGCCCCAAGCAGATGGGGCAGGTGTCCCCCCACCGGGAGCTTCTGGCGGCTCCCGGCACCGCCGGCTCACGCCTGGACGCCTCCAGTGCTGCTGCTGGGACTTGGTGTCCTGTCCTCTGCTGCTGGCGGGACTTGATGGGTGCCGCTGGTGGGTCTCGGTGGCTCCTCGGCCGCTGGCAGGTCACGATGGCTGGTGTGCTGTTGGCAGGACTCGACGGCTCGGGTGCTGCCCACAGGACTCAACGTCTCATGTGCCGCTGGCAGTACACCACGCTGGCGTGTATGGGTGCCCACTGCAAGTGACGTCATGGGGTGACTGTGACTCTCTGGTGCCATCACAGGGCTCTCCAGGGGCGCACCCGGGGAGGGACCCAGAACCTCCTCCCCCAGCCTCAGACACAGACCTTGTGATGCAGAGCCCGCCCGGCAGCGTGCTTCAGGCCTCTGCCTTTGCTCAGGCCCCTTTTGGGCAGTGCCTGGTGGTGGTGGTGGTGGTTGAGGTTGGCAGGGACCTCTGGAGGTCATCTGGAGGTCATCTGGTCCAAGCCCTTGCTGAAGGAGGGCCACCCTGAGCCGGACGGAGCCTGGGCACCACTGAGAAGAGCCAGGCTCCATCTCCTTTGTTCCCTCCCTTTGGATATTTCCATCTCTGGAGACGATCCCCCGAGCCTTCTCTGCTCCAGGCTGAACGGTCCCAGCTCTCTCTGCCCCTCCTCCCTGGAGAGCTGCTCCAGCCCCTTCCCCATCTTGGTGGCCCTTCGCTGGACTCCCTCCAGTCTGTGCCCGTCTCTCTTGTCCTGGGGAGCCCAGCACTGGACACAGGCCTCCAGGGGAGGCCTCAGAGGTGCTGATCCCCTCCCTGGACCTGCTGGCAATGCTCCTCCTCATACAGCCCAGGACACCCTTGGCCGCCTTTGCTGGCTCAAGTTCAACGTGGTGTCCACCAGGACCCCCGGGGCCTTCTCTGCAGAGCTGCTTTCCAGCCGGGCACCCTCAGCGTGTCCTGGGGCCTGGGGCTGTTCCTCCCCCGGGGCAGCATTTGACATGTCCCTTGGCTGAAGTTCGGGAGGTTCCCGTCAGCCCCTTTCTCCAGCCTGTTGAGGTCCCTCTGGGTGGCAGCGCCATCTCCTGCTCTCTCAGATACTCCTCCCAGTTCTGCGCAGAAGCGTGACTGATTCTGTTGGTTTGGTTTCTCCACTGTAAAGATCAAATAAAAGCAGAGGAAGGAAAGCAAGGGAACGAGGGGGTTGCATACCTCCCGTTTCTTTGATTTGCAAAACCTGCGTCGTGTTTGACTTCTAGCTGATCCTGCAGAGCAGCCAGTGGGAGACTGCTGCAAGCTGGGAGCATGCCCTGGGCGCGTGACCATGCCCTTGCAGAAGCACTGCTCCTGCCATCACAGAGCCCGTCTTAGTTGGGAGAAGACAGCGAGAGGGGCGGGGAAGAGATTTCTCTTCTCTTTTACAAACGGTGCTTGGGGAGCGGATTTCCCCCCACAGCAGGAGAACCCACAGGGCAATAAAGGAGGCCAGGAGGGAGCTAGTCAGGGAACTCCCCAGGGAAGAGAAGCAGCGTCTGGATGAGGAATGACCCCACCAACCCAGGGCACTGGCTGCAGCCCCAGCCCCGCTGGTCCCCACTCTCTGCCAAAGGCCGTGTGTGAAGCAGGAGCTCAGAAGCCACCCGAAGAGCAATGAGTGGAAGGACATTTCTGCGTGTTTGAGAGGTGCCCAGCTTAAAAGCTTCAGAAATGGAGCACTTGGATGCGGAACGCTGCTGCCTGCCCATTTCTGCCTGGGGAAGAACGCCTAGTTTTGTAGTGAACTTAGGCTAGCCAGACAATAAGATGCAGCAATGACTGTGCTATTTATTCAAAATGCGAGTGTCAAACTTTTCAAGAACAGAAGACCTGCCAGGCTTGGAAATCCTGCCTGTGAATTCTAAGGAAATAAGCAGCCACTTTTCTAAGAACTTACAACTATTTTTCACTAATCTGTTAAAACAGAGAGTAAAACAAAGTTGGCGCCAAGTAGTAGAGAGAGGATGGTGAAAATAACGCCCCGTTGTAAGCACCAGTCCCGTGTGCTTTGTACTGGAGACTGCTAAGGCCATAAACACACAACAAAACCCAGCCCCCACCCACTGCTACACCCTCTACACTTGGGTTCAGTCTGGACAAGAATAAATTCATTTGCAACTTTCCTCTGTCCCCAGCATTAGTATTATCTTCAACATCCATTTCCTCACTGCAGCCAGACAGCCCGGGGATCTGGCAGACGCTACAGTAAGAAGTGGAGAAGCTGCTGCTTGAACTGGCATGCCACTGGGCTTCAAGTTCCTCTTGCTCACAAAACCAGATCAGGCAATTGTCTGATACCCATCGTGTCAGACCGGTGTCTCAGCAAGGGCCTGCTCTTCTCTGGTCCTGACTTCCCTCTGGAAAGCTGACGGAGGAGATAAAGACGCAGATAAAGCAGCTCGCACTCTCCTTGGCTTCTCTTATACTGGGAAGAAGTTGAGGAAACAGGACAACCTCGTAAGCTTTTCCTTCTACAAGGAGAGTAAGTACACTGGAACTGCCCAAGGGGCTTTTTCTGCACTATTTGAGAGATTTATTAACTCTGCCTACAACAGGGTGACAGTCCTCCTATGCCTTAAGTGTTATGCTTGCTAGAAGATACACTACGCTATTCTCGAGTTTACTGCTTGCAGGACGAAAGTGACTGTAGTCCAGGCAACAGACAGCTACAGTTTGTAACCTAATGAAATAAAGCCCATAGCTAATGAGCCGCTGATAAGGGACACTGTTCTAGGAGTCCCCTTGTTCCAGACAACCATGCAAGAGAACTGCAGAAGTGCTTCTCTGAACCAAGTTCCGCACTGCAACCAGCTGGTTTCGTGCCACTTTAACGTGAAAAAGCTGTTCCAAAGCCAACCAGCCGTTAGATATGAGCCTTCCGACTTGCCAACAGATGTGTCTTCACATCTTGTTTGCACCTGCACACTCTCAGGTCCTCTCTTACCAGTTCCTTCCATTCTTTGTTATCCCTAGTGGTCGATGGTCCACAATCCAGCCTTGGCTGCACTAAGCTAAATGTTGCAACAAACAAGACTACCTTCTCTTCATTAATTGGCTCACTGTTCCCCCGACACACCTTAACAGCTAACAGCTCTTCTCCTCGTGTATTCCTATTGGACTTCAAGTCTTGCAAGCAGGTTACCAAAACTTGCACACCGTATTCAAGATGAGATTCTCAGCTGTATTCTTAATACAACTGCACTAATTCTTTCCCCTTTACGGTAAGAGCATCGCCTAGATTCAGTGAGGAACTTGTTCTCGGTTGAGTTCATCATACCAGCTGCATGGACTCCTCCACTTCAGGAGCAAAGGTGCTCAAATCCAGCCAACTCTTTCCCTAAGTTCCTATGTTTTCACTGAAAAACGGTACGGTGAGAGATGTTCCCGTGCCGATAATTCATCGGACCACTTGGTTCATTTAGCAGAACCGGGATTCATCCTCAGATTCAGCCACTCTGTGCATTCGGGGGGGGGTGTCTCTGAAGCACCTGGATCCCAGGGACCCCCCCATGCTGACCCCGTGCACCGGTACACCTCCCCCTCCCCTGGTGCTCAGCCCCTGGTCTCTAGCTTGGTGCGTGGGAACCTGGCACTCCCTGCTCCAGTGAGCAAAACTTGGAATCCACTGGCATGCCAGTGTTGCCCAGCTGCCTGCAGCCTCTGCTGCCAGCTCCCGCGGGAGCTCCTGCAGCCCTTGCTGGCTCCTGTGGGATCTCTGTCTTTCCCCAGCACGGCATGGGAACCACGTGTTATGGATGTCCCCACGTCTGCACCATGCTGTGCACCTGCCAGTCCCCTGCACCACTGATGCAGCATCTGTGCACACCCATCCAACGTGCCTTGCCTGGGCATTGTCTTCCCCTCATCCTCCGGACCGCTTCCCCTTTGCTGTAAGACTGCCTTCGTGCTCCTCAGCAAGCAGCCCAAGAGATCACAGCCTGCACTGAACACAGGTTTTCTTTGAGCCACTGTTCTTTTCTGCCTTTGGCATACCGGGTGCTTCAGCTGCCGTTGTCAGCTATTCATTTGCTTAGATACAGCTGGAACCCCGCTGCGAACAGGCAGGAATGGTATTAGACAAAAGCACAACCTCGTCTTTCTTCCTTCCAGTTTCCCTCATACCTGTCTACCTTTCCTTTCCCACTCTTTATTAAATGATCCGTCACCTGTGTGCTTGAAAGCAATTGGCATCTGTGCTGCCTGGCAGCTGCCAAAGGGCTGGGGCGCTCTGAGGACAGCTTCTCGAGGCGCGTTCCTTGCTCGCTCACTTGGTTTGCCTTCCTGCACTACTGCGCTGCTACCTTCATCCTCTCATGGAAGTTGTTCTTCTAAACTGGAATGAAAGGGCTGGGTTCAAAAAAAATACAGAAAAAGGCAAATCCAGCCAGCAAAACAGAAGCCTTGAACATAAAAATTTAAATGCCGCAGAATTATGAAGCAAAATCTCAAAATTTGTCTGACTTGATTTGCTCCCATCTCTGAAAATGGAACAGTTCATAAGGAGGAGATGGTTGGGTGGCTGCTGCAAACCTTCACCACACCGCTGCGGTTTGGGTGATTTTACAACTATTTTACAATGAAGTGCAGGACTGTGGTTTGTGACAACATGGCAATGTTTCATAGCGAGTTAAGTCAAAGAGTGAAAAGAGAACATATTGCAAAGGAGACATCTCGTTCCAGTTGGTGCAGTGCAGCATCAACTCGTGTGTGAGGCAGAATTTGCACAGACTGTCCGTAACACAGCAATGCATTTGAAGGAGCATTATTACAGAGGACTTCTGTCCAATTACCTCGCTCAGTATGCTCCAATATAAAGTTAGATTTAAATGCACAATAATATATGAATCGATACATATAACCTTACTGCAAGTCAGGTGATTTTAGGGCTTCGTATAATACTTAGTATTGTTTTTTTCCCCCAGGCAGTACCTTCACTTGTTAGACTTAATCTAGAGAGCACTTAAGAAATGTTTACTTTTCTAACAGTCTCCCCACACAGACAGGAAGCTGCTCATTAAGCATCGTTCTGCAGATCTCTCTACACTGGGGCACACTGTGACCTCAGAGGTGTCTGTGTGACTTAAGCATACAGGTGTCCCGCTGCTGGTCCCAGTCTGCCTGCCAGCTCTTCCACGAAGGACAGGAAACCAGTCCTGGCAACGTGAACTCTTCCCACCTACTCCAAAAAATTTAACCAGTGGGGATTGTGTGGGCAGAGCACAATGTGCTTTTTTTTTTCCTATCTCATATTACAGTTCTCGTCAGTGTAAAAGTGCTGCCTGAGAGCACAGCGTTACCCAAATTGTTTGAAAACTCACAATACTGATATTGTCTGTCTTAGCTGCAAGGCCTTACGGAGTGGTGTGTCTGCACTAGCAAGGCTTGCACCATTCAGGAAACATTGCTTTGCTTACTTCTGAGAAAAAAGAGATCTTTTGCTTCCAGCAGGAGACATATGGACTTCAGGTGCTGAAATAGTGGCCGTGCTGCTGGAAGAGCTAAAATCAGCTTTGCTCCCTGGAAAGGAAAAGGGGAGAGTAAAAACATGATGGAAATTATAACTCAAAATAACAGTTTTCAAAATAACAATGAATCACAAGCATCCTTCCTTTGTCTGTCCTGTCTGAATTTTAGGCGTTGCATGAATTTTCAAACATCCCTGAGGACAAGCGCTGGGTTTGTTCCAGATTTGCAACAGTTCTTCAGAACTGGCACTTCAACAAGAGCAGAAGAAACACTGGAACACAAAACCCTCATGCTACAGAAGCCGTTTTAGGACGTGGCTGGGAACGTTTGTTGTGACAACCTGTTTGCTTTCTCACAGCCATCAATACGTGAAGGAGGCTGCTCACGTGGCTCCTTCAGGAGCACAGTGATTAGGAGCACACAGCTGTAACTGTAGATTCCTCTTGCTTTAAACCATATGAAAACATGACGCGCTGGGAGGAAAGCTGCTTCTCTTTAGGTTTCTGAGATGACGTACGCTTATGTGACTGTATCTACAAATGTGCACAGGCTAACAGGGTCTATGTACATGTGTATATGTACAGACATAGGTTGTCATGGGACACAGAAGCATAGCAAGGAAGCTGCAATAGCCTTAAAATAATCCAATAATCCCGCATGGTGCGCAAGTGCTTCTCGGCTGTTAAGCCATCTATCGGAGTACTGACTTTCTACGGATCACAGCTTTATTTCCCAAGCTCTGGCATATATAAGGACAACTGCTCTCATTTTGCTAAGGCCAGTAGTAGGTAGATGTACCAAGAAAGTCTCATCATCTGGAAAGCATCCTAACTTTAGGGTGGGTTTTTTCCAGTCTGTCACTCAAATGGCAAATGCCCCAAGCCAGAGCCAGGTCTCACGCTACAGAGCCACAATAGCGTACGATGACTTTATCCGAGGGGATGGAAATAACTTTCCAACACCCTTTACACAGCTGGTCAGGGGGGAGCATCTCTCACCTGAGAATTTCCGGGCACCGTCCCAGGCACAGACACCCCCGTCGGCGGCTGCAGACTTACCACGAACCCCATTTTTGCTGTCTTTTCCGCGAGGGGGGGATGCAGCTGCAGCTACCATCATCCCCACTGGGGAACCATCAGGTGTACAACCTCTCTTAAACTTGGCAGAGCTGATGGCGATGTGCATGTCTTGCACCCCTGAGCACCCTGGGCTGGGAAAAGGCCTCGTCGGAGCACGTCTTCACAGCCTTAAAGAGGATGAGACTTCCAGCAACCATCCTTACCATTCGGCAACTCTTAGCAGCCCATCTTAGGATTAGACGTGTTCGGATTTGGCTTCATTGCTCTTCAAACCTTTAACTCACAGCTACATCTCCAGTTCCAATCCTTAACAGCATAAGCAGCGTATTTCCCAGAAACACTAATGCTGCTTCTTTTCCTTTTAACATGGGCTTCTTCTAGCAAGATTGTTTTTGTACACCACAAGCAAACAAGGAAAAAACCCACGCTGCTCACGTGCATTGACAAACATAAGAAAAAGAAGCGGCAAAGAAACGTTGAAGTCTGCTTTAGCATTTCGGGCTTTTCTTCAGATAACGCCCTTAGAAACGACCCCTTTCAAGGGCAAAGTCTCCCAGGGGGAAACGTACTCAATTCACAGTGTCAGGCCCATAGCTGACTGTGGGTTTGGTTCCAGCCCCTGGCCTTTGGCTTACTACTCATTTGATTTACTATTACTATACATGAGACTCTCGCCTCGGACCCCTCTGCAGCAAACCCCCAAATCAGTTATTTGCATAGCTCCACTTTGAACATCATAAGATGTCAGAGATGAGGAAATAGGGGATGTAAAGGAAAACAGAAAAGGAAACAATCTGTTGATTCTTGAGGAAACGTTGCTCAGAAACCCCTTCAAATCCCAGGATTCTCATCAGAAAGGCATTCATAACCTGGAGGAATTCCAAAAAAGGTCAACAATAATGATAACAACAGGATTACAGGGCACTGTTTATGAAGGGAATGCATTTTGTGTATTCTACGATAGAAAGAAATACTGGCAACATTGTTTATCCCGGGGAGGAGGAACACAGCTGGAAACCTGTAAAGAAAAGCACATAGCAGTAACACCACAGGATTCTGACTGCCATGCATGTTATTTCATGACAAATCACTTGGAGCTAAAAGGTGACTTGGCTGGCACGGGTCTCACCCCGTCCAGCAGCCCAGGCGCTCCCTGCAAAAGTGCCATCTCCGCATCCCTCACTCACTCAGATTTGCAGTTAGAGCCGTGGCGCTCTCATGGACCAAGCGCAAGGCTAAGCTCAAGGCTGCAGGCATCCCAAGGTGAGAATCTCCCTTTAACGGTGGGCTCCCCATTTTCTGTAAGCCTGGAGCAGTACCAGGACAATGCACGGGCCAGAGAGAGAGAGAGCAGTTATGGTGTGTGTGCTGGGAACTCGCCTTCAAACCCCCAATAAACCAGCTCCTGAATTAGACCAAGCGGAACAGCTTCCCTGGGAGCAGACTCCCTGCCTCCCCTCTACCTGCCCAGCAGCCTGCTATTAGGGCACTCTTCTCCTTTGTGCTCAAGGCCATCCTCCAGAAGAGGCAAACAGATCTAAATCTAAGTTTCTTTTCCATTTACTGAACTATAGGAACGTGTATCGCCTGTTATTTCTTTTTCTTTTTTTTTTTTTTTCCTTTGTGAGGAAGGAGAGAACTACCGAACTGCAGAAGACTTGTGCCCGAGACCCTGCACTGCAGGTGGGCTGTGCCACCAGCCCAGAGCTGAGCAGGTCATTATTTAGGACAGATGGGATTCAGGCTTTTGCCTTTTACTTGCCCATTCCTCCTTTGTAACTTGCTGACTTCTTTTTGGGATCCTCCATTTGCGCTGTGACGCCTGGCCGCTTGCTGCAGCCCGAGAGTCTTCTGAACAAAAGGAGATACATCTCCTGAGAGGCCAACCACTACTTGCCTACGTCTCTACTAAGCAATACCAACAATCATTTTTTAGACAGGGGTGGATCATAAAATTTGTGACACAGAATGAAAAGATTGTTTTTGTAGGCCACTTTCATTTAACAGGAGCTTATAGATTTGGGTTCAAAAATACAAAACGCTTGAAAGCCGAAAGACTCTTTGTAGCTGCTACTTTGCTTATTCTCCTTTGAAAGAAATACTTGGCTATTTGAACATGTTTCCCACATCAATTCCACTAAATTTGTTTACCTTAAAACTTTAAATCTAAAATATAAAAAAATCCAAACTAAAAAAAAAACCCCAGCGCTATGCTAATCATTTTTCCCTAACTTTTTAAGCATCTTTTGCTCAAAATACCCAAATTCTGATCATACCCAATATTATCTCTCAAAAGTTATAGAGCACCTTTTTCACTTCAGTGTAATTTAATCAGCTTATGTCCTAATAATACTTCGCTCTCCTGACTCACAAAATTCACGGTGCAAAATGAGATACAGAATCTCCCTCTGCAATGCTAGGTGCCTTGGGCAGCGGTCCTCCAAAACAGGACAAACGGAGAGTGCCTAAGCTTATCGGGGGTGAACAGAAGAGGAAAAGGCATCTAATTAGACCCACCTGAGG
The DNA here is from genome assembly GCF_028858705.1 of Grus americana. Lineage (NCBI taxonomy): Eukaryota > Metazoa > Chordata > Aves > Gruiformes > Gruidae > Grus > Grus americana. The sequence continues at coordinate 22,244,255 of NC_072865.1, forward strand.
ATCCAAGTGTGATCTTCAAACACAAACTTTCTTCCGCAACTGAATATCTTAAGACTGACTTTTCTTTCTGTTAAACAAAACTAAACCAAACCAAAAAAAACAAAACGAGAGATAAATACAGGAGATGGAGACTGCGCTTGGCCTCAAGAAGGGCTAACAGCAGAGTTGTCAGAGACCTGAAGAGGAACACAAGAGACTGGAGTGCGATTCGTCTGACTAAACATGGATGTCTCTAATGCAGACACCCTTGTCCGAGCCAACCTTGGTCCCATCTGTAGGCAATGGAGAGTTAGTCAGTGTAACCAGTGAATTCAAGGTCCTGTTCATCTCATCCTACAGTAAATGCTTATATAGTTGGTCAGAAAGACCGCGCACTAGATTCCCTGATTTTCTTCATTATATCTCCTTTAAAACAAAACAGGACCTTAGTCCACTTGGGCAGGCGCAGACGATTACAACCACATTACAGATACACAGCTGAGGTCAGATAAATTACTGTCCATCTCCGCTCTATCCAATTTGACTCCAGACCATGACTTTGTGTCTCCCTCACCTCCGAAACAGCTCCCGTAACCCCCAGAAGAAGGGAAATGGCAGATTCACCTGTTCAAGCTGTTCCACCTCCTGTGAGCAATGGGACCAGTCACTGGGTCAGAACAAGAGAGCCAATCGCCATCCGCAGCCCAGAGCTCCTGAAGGTCATCGAAGAAGACCTGCAGGTTCAAATTTCACCTCTTCTGACTCCAAATACTGAGGGATTGATGCCAGACAGGAGCTCCAATGGCATCTACCGGCTGCACTGGGTCTGTTGACCCAGCTGGGAGGAACAGTTCAAAAACTGCTGCAGGGACCCAGACATTCTGAAACATGGGGGGGGGGCGGGCTGGGCTATGCAAATGACAGACCCCCCAACAGCCGCTTCCACCCCACTGCCACCCACCAGCCCTCACAGCGCTGGTTGCCTTCCAGACCTCACAGCACCCACTACTACAACACACCAGACCTTCGCAGAGTGACGCCCCCTCCGTGCTCAACTCTAGGACGCAAGCTGTGAGGAGAGCATCGGCTTGAACCTGGACATGGCATCCTCACTCCTGGAGGGCGAGATGTGCAAGTTCACCTTCCTCTGAAAGGGGGAAAAATAACAGTAGAAACCCTCAACCTGAAACAACAATAGCTTCAGCTCATTTAAACCAGACACACAACGGGGTTCCATCATCCTAGTTTTTAAGAAGAAAAATACACGCTTTATACAATTACGACTAATTTGGTGTGTTGGATTTGCGTGGCAAGGTTTTGGTAGCGGGGCGGGGGGGGCGGCTACAGGGGTGGCTTCTGTGAGAAGCTGCTAGAAGCTTCCCCTGTGTCTGATAGAGCCAATGCCAGCTGGCTCTAAGACGGGCCCGCCCCTGGCCAAGGCCAAGCCCATCAGCACCTCTGTGATAACATATTTAAGAAGGAAAACAAAACAGTTGGGGGAGTTTTTTGCAGCCGGAGAGAGGAGTAAGAAGATGTAAGAAACTCTGCAGACACCAAGGTCAGTGCAGAAGGAGGGGCAGGAGGTGCTCCAGACACCAGAGCAGAGATCCCCCTGCAGCCCATGGTGAAGACCATGGTGAAGCAGGCTGTCCCCCTGCAGCCCATGGAGGAAGGATGAGCGGGTGTAGAGATTCCACCTGCAGCCCATGGAGGACCCCACACCGGAGCAGGTGGAGGCACCTGAAGGAGGCTGTGGCCTATGGGAAGCCCACGCTGGAGCAAGTTCCTGGCCGGACCGGTGGACCCGTGAAGAGGGGAGCCCACGCCAGGGCAGGTTTGCTGGCAGTGTTACCAGAAAGCGGCAAAATAATTCACTCTCTAAGACTTATTTGGAAGTTTTAGAAAGCAGGCATTCTTTATTGCAGCGCTGGGTGCACGGGGGATAACTCCACCTAACGTGCACACCCAAAAGACAAAACTAGCAAGTATTTATACTATGTTAATATACATATTCAGTATATTTCCGAGTAGTGCTTATCACATTCATGGATTTTCCGGGAACTCGTTAGCATATGCTAATGTCTTTCTCACATGTTTGTTGGCACGTCCGGGTGGTCGTCGGGGGTCTTCAGACTCAGTCCTGGTATCACGTATACCTTATCCCTCAAGGCTGGTTTTGTGATCACCTTGTAACTTTCTTATCTTTGCGCATCTGTTCTTCCAAGGCCGAGCTGTTTAAAATGAGATTGTTCCAGAGCTTCTTATCTTACAACTAATTATTTTCTAAGTTACAATGGTTTCCCTTTTGTTTGGTTACCTCTATTGAGCAATGGCTCTAATTGCTTGAATTGATCTTAATATTTCAATATTCACAGGTATCAGCAGGACTTGTGACCCTGTGGGGGACCCCACGCTGGAGCAGTTTGCTCCTGAAGGTCTGCACCCCGTGGGAGAGACCACGCTGGAGCAGTTCGTGAAGGACTGTAGCCTTCACGAGAGACTCCATGTTGGAGCAGGGGAATGTTGAGAGGAGTCCTCCCCCTGAGGACAAAGAAGCGGCAGAGACAATGTGTGCTGAACTGACCGCAATCCCCATTCCCTGCCCCCTTGTGCCGCTGAGGGGGGAGGAGGTTGAAGCTGGGAGTGAAGTTGAGCCTGGGAAGATGGGAGGGGTGGGGGGAGGTGTTTTAAGATTTGATTGTATTTTCTCATTCCTCTACTCTGTTTTGCTTGGTAATAAATTAGATGAATCTCCTCTCTACGTTCAGTCTGTTTTGCTCGTGATAATAATTAGTGAGTGATCTCTCCCTGTCCTTACCTCGACCCAAGCCTTTTGTTATACTTCTCCTTCCCGTCCCGCTGGGGGAGGGGTGAGTGAGCGGCCGTGTGGCTCTCAGCTGCTGGCTGGGCCTAAACCACGACATTGGGATAAATCACACTAGGTAATCTGAACGCCACTTTCAAGAGGGTTTAATATTTAAGCAAGCTGGGAGGGGATTTTGTCAGCCAGGAATCCATCAGCAAGAGCTTGAATCTTTAAGGGAACCAAGTTTTCTAACGTGGAATGGCTATTTTTAGCTATAAAACCATTTACTCTAAGCAGGAGAAGGTTAGTCCCTGTATACTACCACTCAGCTATTCACACACATCTCCCTTTTTAAAAAAAAAAACAACCCTCAAACCCAAGTGCCACTAAGGAGTATTTCGGGTGGAAGGCAAAGGCGGGTAATCCTTCCAGAAGTATAGGCAGCTCAAAGCAATTGTCTTCCTGTCCCACAGAGAGCATCCCAAAAGCAGACTGAGGTCCCCAGACAGCCCAGAGCAAAACATGATGCTGTGGGCAAATCCCAGTCCTCAGCACTTGAATGGTTTCAGAGAAAAAAAAATGGACAAGAACAAGAGCCCCACTTGAGGCTCAACAAAGCCGGACTTAATGCACAGCCTGGGAAAACCAGAGCCAGTAGATGAACTCAGAGCTTTTACAGAAGGCCTCAGCTCTCACAGCGTCACTGCTGAGAGCTCTCAGAAGCGCAGGGATGGAGAAAGAGCTTGTCAAGAGCAACAAGTCCTTTCCAAGGCCTCCACACAGCTGGCACCATGGGAGGGTGCCTTAAGCAAGCTGCTTGTCAGGGACAGGGTCTAGGAGGAGGCTCTTCCATAAATGCCATTCCTTGAGAACATGACCTTGCTGCTCGCTCTCTTCCCCTGCAGAGGCTGAACTAGCTGCTCAGGCCATCTCCATTTTCAAGAGAGTCCAAGTCCAGCAGTTTGTAAGTGTGCCAGGTCCTGATGCATCTCCTGGATGGACCCTTCCCCTGACTCCAGCCCTCAGTCTCCTCAGCTTGCCCGGCTCTGCCTCTGTGCTGCAGAAGACCTTTCCTGAGACACAGTTCACCCCAGGAGAAAACACAGAACCCAAACCAGGAAGGCATTTTGGGTGAGCGCTTCCAGCAGCCCGGCAGCCCCTCACATCCATTGTCCCTTGGCATGGAGGAGGCAGCGCAGACCTCAGCTCAGCAGGCGGGAGTGGCGAGGGGACATGGCCTGAAATCTCAGAGATCCCTGCCCACAGCAGTGTTGAGAAATTCTTTTACCAAACAATCATTAGCTTTGAATTTAACAAGGCCTATGAGTAATTAATGTGTACGGAGAAGATATCCTACCCTTGAGAACAGAAACATCCCGGCAGGATTGCCCAAGCAGGGTTGATAAGGAAGAACAGCTTGGCCGGACAAGAGAGTTGGGAAACATCCAAGGAGAAGAAACTGTCCTCAAAAGCTTGTGACCGTAACAGGGACAAAGGAGTGGGGGGCTAACTCCCCAAACGACCACCCGAGACCCTCGCACATGTGTAGTATAGTTTTGCAACGCCAGCATTACGTAAATGTAGTTGATAGGTGGAAAGGCAGAGATTTCTTGGAAAATGTATGAATATTCACGTCTTAAGGTATATAAAGGATGAACGTTTGTTTTAGGGTATGCACGACAGGCGAGGCTATCCCCTGTGCATCCGGCGCCGAATAAAGCAATGCCTGCTTTCTAATACTAAAATGGAGTATTGGAGAGTTTATTATCCCATATTTGGTGACAGTTTCTGGTGACCCAGGTGGGACCCTGTAGCTGAGACTTCTCGGACCATTGGATGTGGTGCACCAAGTATTTTCAGGGAGATCACTGATCCTCTGATCCGTGGAGGTCCAGCACATGGCCCCTGGGAGTGGTAAGGAATTGCTTTTCTTTATATTTAAGGGTAGAAAAATCCTTGCAGGATTAGGTTATGGAATTCCAGTAAAGGGTTTAGTATACGCTAATACAGGGATGCTCGGAGTATACTAACGTGGTTAAAGGGAAAATTGGTCGGGGTATACGTTGCACGTATTCTCCCAGAGGTTAATTACACTAATGTGGTTATAAAGATACCTAAAGGAAGGATTCGATCCTATCGGACGAAAGTCTGTAGGACACCCGGGTTTGGAAGAGGTGGGTTAGAGTCCCACTGGTAAGAGGGGTTTGAGTTCCCGACGTTTTGTTATTTTGTGTTAAGTCGTTGCTTTTGTGGTCTTGTGTTGCTTTTCATACTATTTTATAATGGGTAATAAACCCTCAGCGGAAAGGGGGATTTGGAGAAAATCTCCTCTAGGACGTATATTGAAACATTGGAGAAAGGTGGGGGGGAGATCCTCTCACTCAGAGGCAGCTTGTCGAATATTGTCAGCACTGGTGGTCGATGTATAAATTAGAAAGTGGAGAAAAATGACCTAGAGATGGCAGTCTAATGTATAATACTATGCTTCAATTAAAGCTGCACATTCAAGAAGGCGAGTCTCTCTTTCCGGAATCACCATTTCAGCATAAAGCTTACCAGCAGCTGACGGACACCCACCGAGCAATACAGGTGGACACGCCTGCCTTTGCCTGTCGCCACAGCATTTCCTTACAAGAGGAGGTTTTTGGTAGGATACTAGTTGAACATAACTCCCCTTGCCAGTTCCCACAACCCTTTGTTGTGGGAACCCTCTTTGGTTCCCTATATCCCTGCTGCATTGCCCGGTTGGCTGTGGCAAAGTTGGACGAAGTTAAAACATTGGGAGCAGCATTGGATAACTGTGGGAGGAGGATCAGTCAGTGTGTTCGAGATCTGGATTGCAGCCTGAATGAGGGGAACATGCATTGCAAATCCAAGAGGACGTTGACTTTACGTCGTCTTTCATTGCTTTGATGCTATTTTTTTATGGTGAAGTCCACCTTAAGGACCAGGGCTTGTGAATGTGAGGCTGCTCCTATCTGCCTATAGATGGCCTTATCTGCTCGGTCTCCCTGGTCAGGTGGCCTGTAGCAGACCCCCGCTATGATGTCCCCTGCCCCAGCCCTCCCTTTAATCCTGACCCGTAAGCTCTTGGTCGGCTCCTCGTCCATCCCCAGGTGGAGCTCCATGCACTCCGGCTGGTCATTGACATAGAGGGCGACACCCCCTCCTTGTCTGCCCTGTCTGTCCTTCCTAAAGAGCCTGTATCCTTCCATCCCAACACTCCAGTCATAGGACCTATCCCACCACGTCTCTGTAATGCCAATAAGGTCATAGCCTTGCAGGCGCGCACACGTCTCCAACTCCTCTTGTTTATTCCCCATGCTACGTGCATTCGCGTAGAGGCATTTCAGTTTTGTTCCCGATGAGGCTGACTTATTGGCTGGAGCGGCTGGAATTCTTTTGATGTATTCTCCCAGTGTCTCCCTGTTGGTTCCCATTGCATCTGGAGCCCCTGGCTCATCTCCTCTAGGCTTCGAGCATGCTGCAGTGTGTCCAGCACGTCTCTGAGCAATACGCTGAGGGCCCTCACCAGCACCCTGTCCCTCCAACATGCTGGACACGTCGTCCCACAACATGTCGCAGGCAAGCCTGATGTTATCCCCCTCCCCCTTCGAGCCTAGTTTAAAGCTCTGTCGATGAGCCTCGCTAGTTCCTGGGCAAAGATTCTCTTCCCTCTTTGAGAGAGGTGAATCCTATCAGAGTTCATCAAGCCTGATGATGATGATAGGCCGTCCCATTGTCAAAGAACTCAAAGTTGTGGTGTTGACACCAGCCACAGAGCCACATGTTTATGGACTGTGTCTGCCTGTTCCTCCCAACGTTGCTGCCCTCAACTGGAAGGAGGGAGGAGAATATTACCTACGCTCCCAAATCCTTCAGTGACCATCCCAAGAGCCTGAAGTCCCTTTTGATCACTTTTGCATTACGTGTCTCTGCTTCATCCCCACCCACATGGAGGAGCAGCAGTGGGTAATAGTCAGAGGGCTGTACCAGGCTGGGGAGTTTCCTCATAATGTCCTTAACGCGGGCCCCCGGGAGGCAGCAGACTGCTCTGAGGGGAGGGTCTGCCCTGCATAATGGGCCCTCTGTACCCCTCAGAAGGGAGTCCCCTACAACTATAACCCGCCTTTTCTTCTTCGTGGGGGTGGTCACGACACAAGGTGCGGGCCTTTCTGGCCTAGGCGCTACCTCTGGTGTAGCTTGACTACCATCCATATCCTCCCTTGAGTGGCCTTCCACAGCCAGAGCCTCCTACCTGTTGTACAGGGGTACGTGGCAAGGCAAGGTGGGCGAGGAGGAGAAGGTTTGCCTGCCACGCCGAGTGGGGACTTGCTTCCATTCACTCCTCCCTTTGAGGCTACTGCCTTCTGCCTGGCAAGGGGAGGATACAGGGTCCCCTTCACCTTGGTTTTGGTCTGTTAGTTGTCCCTGCTTCTGTCTCAAGTTGTTGAATATAGCTCAAAATGGGGGGGGGAAGCCAACCACAACCCATCGATGGATAAAAAGAAGGGACTAAAATGCTTTCAGCTACCGTAAGTGAAAACCACTGGATTTGCAGCTTGCTATGCATTACACTGCGCTCTTGCTTTTCTTAAGCTGGAGGTCTTGCCCTTGTCCGTGATAAGGTTGCTGGGCCACTGCAAACTTGCACTCACTTTGTCAGATGGTTTTCAGCTGAAGTGAGACACAACTGATGTGGTTTTATGCTCTTGTATCTTACATATTGACAAAAATGCTGCACGGCAAGTGCATGTTTTCCTGAGTTTAGTGAGTTTTATTGAGAATTAGACATGGTCTAGTGTGGTATTACTGGATCTCTGTATTCTACTTCCCCCATTCAGAGCTGGAGTATTACAATGAAAACGGGGAATATATTAGGTGTTACCGAAGTGTTTCTCAGCATCTCAAATGGCTACTGCAGTAAATTATTTCTATAACTTTTCTCCTGTCCCCATAGCAAAATGTGTGCACAGAAATGATTCATGTTTTAACTGTATAGATTTAGATCTCAAGATTTCATACTTAATTTTTATTCTTATTTTTCTTTTGATAGGAAATCCTAAGGTAACATAGAATTTTACAGTCTTAGGATGCTCTAAAGCAAATATCGCAAGCATGGCTGTCTTTTTTTTTTAATAAATCTTTCTTTGGACCAGTGATTTTCTTGCTGAGAGAACAAATATTTTGCACATGTGTTCTCTTGAAGCTTGGAGGGAATACAGTTAAAACTGCATCTGAGGTCTTAAAAACATTATAACTAAATGATTATAATTAAAATTATCAAGATTTGATAATGAAGCAAGCTGGGCTGTGTGCATCTCTAAAGCCCTTCTTACTTGCAATCTAACTCTTGAACGCTTTCTATTGTAGCCGTGCCTTTCACAAGAATGCCTTCCTTACCCGAACGGTGTGTGTACGGCTCAGGGCAGGTCGTCAGCCAAGCGTGACTACGGATGGCAAAGTGCTTCTCTTGTAAATGTGTAAAACTTCCACGTGGAAGTGCAACTCAGCGTGTCAAATTCAACTCCTTTTTCCCCCTCTCTTCTTGCCTGGCTCGCTTAGTTCTCTTGAGGGCAAAGCTTGTAGAGGGTTGGGCTCAGCAAGTTCACATCTGAGGCAGTCATAGTGAGCCGTGCGAGGTTGCACAGCCAGACAGGGCTCCATTAACCTTTATTTCGTGCTCTTTGGCACGGCTGCACTCTTAAGCACAGCAGGATTAATTTCCATGCAAGCGTATTTAAACTCCACCAGCCGAGAAAGGAAGGGTACCATCTCCATGGCACTTGACATGTTTAGTGTTTAACATCTTTAGTCTAACTGCTACCAGAAGGGTTGCAAGTTGTCTGTAGAGAATGTGCTCTGTGTTCTGAGAAATCACCTAAGGCTAATTACCAGGGAAATGGTTGTAAGGGAGGAAGCAAAAAAAAAAAAACCCAACAAAAAACCCAAGTCTGAGCTATGCTGTCAGTAAATTGTCATTCCTGAATGACCTCACTACATTGTTGCTACCTAGGTGAATGACCTGCTGTGGCTATGGACTGTGCAGGGCCGGCTCTGGTTTGGGCACCGCTTTCTCTCCCCTCTCCTGCTGCCGCCAGGCGGGCGCTGCCTCCCTCGGGCAGCGGGTGCTCGCGCGGCTTCGGGAAGGCTCGGGCGGGAACGGCCGGCGCGAGGTGGGGGGGTTGGGGCGCGCTGAAGGCAGCGGGGCGCTGCGCGTGGAGCTGCCAGCGGGCCGGAGCGGCGCTGCCCGGAGGAGGAGGGGGGGGTCGTTTTCGGGGAGGACGGCCGGGGGAGCGGGCACCTGATCCCGAGGTATTGGCGAGGGGAGAAGGCCGCTTTCCTCCGGGGAGCAGGCGGCGGGCAGCCTGCCTAGAGGTCCGGAGCCTGTGCCCGGCCCTGCCGTGAGGACCCGGCGCTGCGACAGGCACGAAGGCTGAGGTGCCAGCGGTTCAGAGGCTGAGCACTGGAGGTGGAGGCTGGGGACCTCAGGTGCTGCCGGTTTCCACCTCACCAAAGATTATTACAGCCCTCCTGCCCCTGCCTCCCACCTCCTGGTGAGGGTGCCTGTTGCTCTTCCATCCCTGCTGCTCCCAGGGGGAGGAGGGGACTGGCTTTCAGAGAGGCCCCCTGCCCTCATGCTTGTGAAAGTTCTGTGGGGTCTAGTCTAGAGTGCGCTGGCTTGCACGTTGCTTTCCCTGCTATGTAGCTGTTTGCAGAATGTGCTGCATTCTGCTGTTTGGCAGCCCAGAAATGAGTCTCTCTGCTTTATTTTTCATCTATATTGCAGTGTAGTAATGCTGCTTCTTTCTTGCAGCATATTCTGATGAGCTTGAGACAGATGAGGAGACTAGAGCAGACTGGTCACCAAGTTGGCTTCTCTGTGATACACAGCGGGGACCCGCTCTTAGATGACTTTCAAGCTGGCTGGTAAGAAACTAAGTTGTGAAGAAAGAGTATTCTGAAGGTGAAAAGTTGAATGGAAGCAAAACTTGGTAGAAACGAATGCCTCTCTTAGCTGACACCAAGTCCAGATTTCACAAGCTAGCGTAGCGGTAGCTTGTGCTCATACTCAGTGATGGTGCGGGATGCTTTGAACCGACTGAAAGCCAAGTGTAGCCTGTTCTCCCTTCTCCGAGCTTTTCCTGTCTGCATACCCTCCAAGTACCGGTACCTGACACCTCCTGTCTGTCTGTCTGTCTGACAGGTCTGTTTGCACCCAGCCACAGGAAATGGGGACATTTAGCGGCAGCAGCAGCTCAGACGATTCTAGAATAGCCTTTGCTTTGAAATGCATTACTTCTTGCTAGAAAGTGGGATGTCACCAAGGCCAAAATACTTTCCACTTGACTCATTTCATAAAAACTCATCTCTGCTCTTAGATCAGCCTGTTCTGTCCGAGGCTTATTGCCTTCCTGAAAGGCAATCTCCTTGGTTCCTTCCTCTCTGCCTTCCCAAGGTGAATTCACTTGGTAGGGTGGAGGGATTCCCCTTTCTGCTTGGTAAAGACAGTATCATATCTGGTGCTTGTGGTAGCATCTTGCATTTGGGAAAAGTGACCATTTGTTCCCGGTGGGGAGGCCAGGAGCAAGGTTTGCAGTTGTTGTGGACCCTTGCAGAGCAAAATTGCACCCGAGTCGCCCTGAGATAGCTGCCCTGGCTAAACATGCTTTGCCTTTGCTGTATGTGGCACGCTCCGCTTGAGTTGTAGTCCTGCCCACATTTATATTTAAATGGGAATATTTTTATGAATGATATTTCTATAAAAGTACTGGTATTTTAGAAGTCTGTAAATATTGATGTCAGTATATAGATTTCAATAACATATATATATATATAAAAAAGACTTTTCTTTTTAGCCCAGAAGGGGGGTGTCTCTGTATCAGATACTACCCAACAGTCTGACCAGTTCATTGAGTGCCCTCAATGAGGGTGACAGCAAGTTTAGCTGGTTGCGGTTCCTTCTTCCCCCTGGGGGAGAGAAAGGCGGGGGGAGGACCTTGAGCTGCACATGGCCCACTTTCCCCGAGAGGAGCTGTCGTGTGTCTTCTCATGTGCCTGTCAGCCCTGTGCTTTCAGGAACTGTTTTACTTGCCCCCATCTGGTCTGAGATGGCTTCTGATGGGAAGACATAGCCTTTAAACTCTGCCTTCATTTGTGTTACCTGTCTGAAATGGCTTTAGTGTGCCTTAGGCTTGCCATGCTTCAGCTCTGTAGAAGTGATGGAAGGTAAGGGTTGTCCCATCCCACTCGGGGTTAGGGTGAGGTTAACTGTTTAATTCTCTGCGCAGTAATCAGAAGTAACGACAATTACTTTAGAGGTTCAAACCAATCACAAATTTACTTAAAACTCAGTGGAACTACAAAAGATAGAGGCTTGGCAAAAGTCATAACAAGGCTCAAAACTTAGCAGAACTATGAAAGGTAAGGATTTAGCAAAACGTGTGACGATATTACCCTAATGTGCTGAAAATGAAGTTAGAGACAAAGAGAGTGATAGAGAGGAAAAGAAAGAAAGAAAAGAGAGAGAAAAGATATCACCACCCTTGGATCCAGTGATGTTCTCTGCTCGTAGTTGTAGTCTTCCGGTGGTGGGCGCGCGCCGAAAACTTGTGTTTTCCCTTTTTATAACCCGATGTGCCCGCCCCGTAGGTGGGGGTCTGTCAACACTGAGCAGGCGCAGTATATGCTCGGGAATGTTCAGAAATGTTCTAGAAATGAGTTGGTGGGTTGTGGGGGTCCTGGGGGTCTCACTGCCCCCCCCACTCAGGGCTGACCAAGTGAGTGGTGATCTGTCACAGGCATATGGCGCACAGGGCACAGATGGTCTTTGTTTCAGAAATAGAGGAGTGGTCTCAGAAGACGTTATCCTGCCTCCGCAGGCTCCGTTCTTGGTCAACACTCCCTCGCCATCGTCAGCCCATCTCTGTCCACATCAAGATGGGTGTTTGTGACATTCACTTGTTATCAGGGCCTTACAAGGGTTGCTGCCTCAAGCAACTCGCTTGATGTCCCAAGAACAAGTGTTGTGCTCCGCAAACACTTTCGTAGAGCTCTCAACATGAGCAGTGGCCAGTGATGAAACAGGAGAGTACTGGAGTGAAATGAGAAATCTGTGGGGATTCGTAGAGTGGGGTAGGTCGGGTGGGTCCTCCCGATGCCATCTAGTCTGATTTCCTGCTCAGAGCAGGTCCAGTCAGATCATGTTGCTCTGGGCTGTGTCCGGTCACGTTTAGGCTGTCTCCAAGGATGGCGATTCGGTGTCATTCCTGGGCAACTTGTTCCAGTGCTTGGGCACCCTCGTGGTGAGTGACTTTCTTTGTCTTGAGTCAGAATCTGCAAATTGTCTGTTGCCCCTTGTCCAAAGCTCTTCAGGAAGCGGCAGTCTGCTCTGCTCAAGTCTAGTGTTGTGATTCTGCTGGTTTGCTCACTTCTCTCAGGTTTTTAAATTCTACAACCGAATGGTGGCTGCAGCCGAGCATGCCCTTGACCTTTGCATCCTTGATCATTTTTTTTCCTTGTCTGTGGACAAGGAGTCCAGCAGAGGGTAGAGACGGGTGCCCAGTCATTCTGCTTTCACACGTGGGGTGTGAGATGATGTTGCTCGAAGTCTGCTGCCACCCCCACCCCCCAACACACCCACCCTGCCTGCAGAGTCTGAGAGGCCTGTGCTGGTGTATGTTGTTGCAGGCATTCCTCACTGGGTTAGCCTATCTGGGCCTGTTGTACAGGTGAGCAGTAGATGTTCTAAGTACAGCGACATCTCTCTGCTCTATAGACAGCCTATATTCCACATACAGGCAGAAGAGCCCCGTACTTACTACCTGTAAAGCCTCACCTCCCCCGTTTGTGTGCTTCTGTAGGCAGAGTGTGCCTGATGTACAGAGAGACCCTTCCCTTCACTCCCTAGCGTCCCCAGATTTCATGTGTGGGTGTCTCACGTGGCCCATCTCTGCTGTGTAACCAGAATACGTTCTGCGTCCTGACAGGAAAGTAGTGTGCAGTGCTCTCCACGTGTATTCTCCATACAGCCATTTTCTAGTCTGTGTGGTGGTGGTTTCTGTTCTCTGTACAGCCAGTGTACGCTGTATAAGCAGACCAAAAAGCTCTGCCTTGGCGGTATCTAGTCTATGACTAGAGGGAAGGGACATGCTTTGCCTGCGTACAGTCTATCTACAGATGAGATATAGTCCGTATCCAGAGAGAAAAGCCTCACTGTCCCTTTTTTGACAGGCAGAGTATATCCTGATATATGCTGCATACTGAGAAAGCACGCCTGGCTTGGCCTGTCCATGTGTAGTCTTGAGGAAGACAGTATGTAGTCTGCAGAGGGACAGAAAAGCCTCCCCTTGTTGCTGTGTCGTGTGTACACAGGTGGTAGATACTAGATGTTGAGGTAGGTGAGACACTGCTTTTCAATGTACGTGTCTTACATTTAGCCCGTATAGTCTCTACGCAGACAGAAAAGCCTCTCATCACCGTGCCTGCGTATATTCTGCATAGGCTGTATTCTAAAGAAAAGACTGAAAAGCCTTCCTCTCCTATCAAATGTATTTTACAGAGAGAAACCGAATCCTCTCTTCAGGATCTCTTGTGTGTACAGACAGAACAGCATGCCTCTAAGGGCCTTCTGTAGGCTTCCGTGGAAAGAGGCTATCTTCTGCTTCATCTCTTTGTATCTACTGTACATACAGATAGTACATATTCTGTATACTGGCAGTATATGAGCTCTTTACAGACAGGAAGAAAACCCCCATGCCTTGCCTCCCTCTCTCTCTGTGTATGTCTGCATGTAAAGTATGCGTATTCATGTATTCATGTGCACGTGTTCCAAGTCAGGGCAGCATACATTCCACGCGCAGAGAGAAATGCCCTTCCTCCCATGGCCTTGAAAGTGTCTGTCTTCCATGTAGAGACAATATCTATTCAACATAAAGACTTCGACATCCATAGTCAAGATAAAGCATAGCTTCCCCTCACCTGGCTGCCTCTTTTGGGTAGGAATTGACAAATTGTGTGTCTGTTTGTTATGTTCTATGTCTGTGCTCTGTGTAGAGAGTGCATCTATGGAGGTAAGACCGTGGTGGTGCTTCCTGTATACTTTTCTATGTGTAGATAATGTAGCTTCTGAATAGGGAGAGGAATAAAGCCTCAGGGAGACGAGATCAGCTGAGGCTTCTCTTCCTGGCGATGGAGTATATAGTGTCTGTGGATGTTCTGTATAGACCGTGCGTGGGGGGGTGTGTATCTATATACTCCAAAGACTTCTGTTGACATGTGTCTCCGTCTATCCGTAGATATTCTGTTTATGCTTGTTGCATGTTTTCTGTATATATTCTGTGCATATAAAGATATCTAGACGGTGTGCTAGCTGCGCGTGCTTTATATCCGAACAGCAATTGCCTCACTCAAGCAATGCAGGCCTTGTTCTGTATGTAGAACAGCTAATATAACAACCTACAGATAGTGTAAATTGAAATGAAGCAAGACTCAGCTAGGCAAGGTGAGGCTTTTTTGTTTCCATGTAAACTACATACTCTCTTGTTTATGCCCTGTTCACAGATGCTACAAGCTCAGCCAGACTCTTCCAAGTGTAGGCAGTAAACATACCGTCAAGTTCTCTTCAGCCTATAGATGGAAAGCAGGGACACGGTGCAAATCCTTTTGTCCGTCCACCTAGTCTCGGGTGCCTGAGTGTCTTGTAGCTTGAGCCTGGGGAGCTCAGCTGAGTCTTGTGCATTGACGCAGATGTGGGCTTTGTGCTGCTTGTGTGTCTCTTGGGTAGCAGGCGAACAGCAAGGGCGAGGTGAGAATGACCAGAGGAGTGGAGAAGTGGCTCCCGGGTGAAACGGGAGCTCTGCAGGTGGTCATTTGAAGGGGCTAAGGGGAATGTTTGGGGGCCACCTTGTATCTTGGCCAGAAAGGGCCTTCTGTGAGTGGCAGGTTTCCTGAAAGGCAGAGGAGTGGGTTGTGCCCCTGCGCAAGGGCCACCTGTGGAGGATGAAAGCTCTCTGGGAAGCATGAAGAGTGGTTGGCGCAGAGCTGACTAATCCCCGTGCAATAGCAGGGCTCTGGGAAGAGGTGTGGCATTTGTGTACCCATCAGGTGTAGTCCGGCTAAGCGCAGGCAGCATTTCCGTTGTGGGAGTGTGCAGTGTGGTTCTTGGGCACAGGAAAATAAGGGAGAGATGAGGAATTTCCCAGGAACCCCTAGGAGACGATGAATTGGGATGCATTCAAGGACTTTTACAGGACTTGCTAGGAATTCCTGTCTCTAGGAGATAGATGCGAATGTTGTACAGTTGTTGGCTACTAATCTCCGAATGGGAATAAAAATAGCTATTCCACTGCTGTTTTCTAGGATCGCACACACTAGTTTTGAAGTGCATCACCGTCTGGCCCTGGAGGACCACTTCACTGCCCAGCTGTTTTAGAGCACTTCATTGCTTGGCTTTTCTGGAGGTTTTTCATTGGCTTTTTTTTTGGATGGCTAAAATGCCCCATTCTTATTGGAGTGTGTCACCACCCAGCATTTTTTGGAGTGCTACACAATGCAGCCCTAGAGGAGCCCTCCACCCTTGGTTTTTTGTGCCCTCCATCTCCTGGGTGTTCTTCAGCGCTCTGTCCTGGGGCTTTTTAAAAGCACTCCAGTCTGGGGTGGTTTTTTTGAGCTCTGCACCGTGAGCCTTTTTCAGAGCTCTTCACCACCAAGATATTTTGGAGTGCTTTGCCTTGGTGATTTTAAGAGTGCTCCATGCCAGGGCTTTTTCAGAGGCCTCCATCACTTGAGTGTTTTGGAGCTGGCCAACGCAGGGGTTTTGGGGATCACTATACATGGGGACTGTTTGGGAGCGCTGCTCTGTTACTTGGGAGAGTTTCACCATTTTGTTTTTTGGGCATCCTGTATTGTTGTAGTGTTTTATGGAACAGGACAACACCCAGCATTTTTTTTAATTATTTACAACAGCATCCTGGAGGAGTATATCACCTCGCAGCCCAGGAAGACGGAGCACTGCAGTGGAGGAATGCTTCAACGAATGGCCCTGGAAGAGTACATCACTGTTCTGGTTTTCGGGAGACTTTTTTTTTTGAATCATCCCTGATTTTTCGCTTTTTTTGTTTTATTTTATTTTTTTTTTTTAGCTTAACAACCAGGGATTTTTTTTTTGGAGTCCTCAATCTTCCCCGAGGCGCAGCCTGGCCCGGGGCTCTTTTGGGAGCCCCCCTCGAGGTGTGGCCTGGCCCTGGGCTTTGTTGTTGCATTTTATTGATTTTGTATTTTCTGGAAGTCTATAGCAGTCTTTGATAGCTTCACTAGCTTCTTAGACTACCGCATCACCACTTGGGTTTTTTGTGCCGTTCACCGTGTTGTTCTTTTGCAGTCATCTGCATTTGGGTTTTTTTGGCAGGTCTCCAGTCTGGGTCTTTGTAGGAGCCCTCCATCTCCTGTGTGTGTTTGAGGTCTCCGCCTGCCGCTGTCCCGGAGGTCTCCATACTGGAACTTTTTATGGAGCTCTTCAGCATTCTGGTTTTTTGGCGCCTTTACAGTGTGTCTTTTTTATGGAACACTACAACACCTGGTGCTTTTGGAATGCATCACCACTCGGCCCTGGAGGAGTGCTTCACTCTTGGTTTTTTGTAAGCCCTTTATGGTTTTACTGTAGTATGGAATACTACAGCACTTGGCTTTTTTGAAAAAGGATCGCAGCACTGCCCTGGAGAAATGTATCACTGTTTGTTTTTTTGGGAACTGTGTACTGTGACCCCAGAGAAGCGTGTCGCCGCTGTGCTGCCCTGGAGGAGTGCATTCCTCTTTGGTGTTTTGTGCCGTTCTCCGTGTTGCTTTTTGGGAGTTGTCACTGTTTGGATTTTTGGCTGCTCGCCACCCTGGGTATTTTCTTGAAGCTCTCCATCTCCTGGGTGTTTTTAAGCTCTGTATTGCAGGGCTTTTTGGGAGCTCTGCGCCCCGGAGCTTTTTGTCAACCCTCGATCCTTGGCTTTTTTAGGGAAGTCTCCAGCCTGAGGCTTTGTTGGAGCTCTTCACCATATTGGTGTTTTGGAGGCCTTTACAGTTTTTGTATGGAATACTACAACACTCGATATTTTCGGTGTTTCTTTTTCCTGTTTGGTTTCTTTGGGAGCTGTTTACCATGTTGTTTTTTTGGAGTTGTCACCATTTGTCTGTTTGGGTTTTTTTGGCAGATCTCCACCCCAGACCTTTATTGGAGCCCTCCGTCTCCTGGGTGTTTTTGAGCTCTCTGTCCTGAGGTTTGGTGTTTTGGGGTTTGGGGTTTGGTTTTTTCTTGAGCGCTTCATGGTTTGGATATTTTGGAGCTCGCCAGCCCCGGGACTTTTTTGGCAACCCTTCACTGTTTGGGTATTTTGGAGCACTTTGGTGCTTTTTAAGAGTGCTCCATGCCAGGGCTTTTTCAGCGGCCTCCATCGCTTGGGGTTTTGGGGAATACTCTACCCTGGGTCTGTTTGGGAGCTTTGCACCCTGGGGCTGCTTGGAGCGCTTCACTGTTTTGTTTTTGGCGCCCTTTGCAGTTTTGCTATTTTCTGGAATGCTGCGATGCCCTGTGACCCTGGAGGAGCTCTTCACATTTAGATCTTCTGGAGGGCTCCATTCCCTGGCTGTTATTGGAGTTCATCACTGTGCGGCCCTCAGAGCGCATCTCTGTGTGGGCTTTTTGGCTCTTTTAAATCAGTTTCAGTAAAAGGTCTCTTAGATTGGCAAATGATTAGGAAGTACATCTGTTGCATGATACAAACGGAGTGTTCAGAAATGTTTTGACTTCACTGTTGTCGACATGTGAAATTGTTTGAGAACTCAAAATTGAATGCTATGGGGAAATAAGATGGGAAAGAAGCGTTGGGGTTTTCCTTGCTTAAGAGTAGTAGTGCTGTGTGACATGGTGCTGGGAGAGCATGGGGCTGGGGACCTCACTGAATGGGGGGCCAGGGCTGAGCTGAGGGGTAGTGCTCGCATAGAGCTGCTGGCTGTCCCATGGAGGGTGTCCTGACAGCAGTCCACGTCTGCAGAGGAACTCAGGGAACATAAACCTGTTGTCTTGTGTTTGCTGCAAGAGGGAAAAAAACTCATCAGCCCCGAACTCCTCCAAGGAAGCTACCTGAGCAGTTTTGTGTATGTTGGAGGCAGGTCAATGCCCAGTACCTTCCTGGGACTCCTCCCAGGCATCTCCTGCAGTGTCTCCCCCATTTGTCCTCCCCCAGTAGGGAGCAGAAATGATAGAAGCATAGAATGGTTTGGGTTGGAAAGGAACTTCAAAGATCACCTAGTCCAACACCCTGCTGTGGGCAGGGACAGCCTCCACTAGATCAGGTTGCTCAAAGCCCCCCCCAACCTGGCCTTGAACACTTCCAGTGATGGGGCATCCACAAGTTCTCTGGGAACCTGTGCCAGTGTGTCACCGCTCTCAGCGTAAAATGTTTATTCCTTATGTGCAATTTAAACCTACCCTCTTTCAGTTTAAAACCCTTGCCCCTTCTCCTGTCACTGGTAAAAAGTCTCTCCGCGCCTTTCTTGTAAGCCCCCTTTATATACCGCAAGGCCACAGCAAGGTCTCTCTGGAGCCTTCTGCTCTCCAGGCTGAACACCCCCAACTCTCTCAGCGTTTCTGCACAGGAGAGGTGTTCCAGCCCTGGGATTCTCCTCTGGACCCGCTCTAACAGGTCCGTGTCTTGCACTGGGGACCCCGGAGCTGGATGCAGTGCTCCAGGTGGGATCTCAGGAGAATGGAGTAGAGGGGGAGAATCCCTTCCCTCAACGTGCTGGCCACGCTTCTTTGAATGCAGCCCAGGGTACAGTTGGCTTTCTGGGCTGCAGCGCACGCTGACAGCTCCCATCCAGTTTTTCATCCACCAGCACAACCGCAGCTTGCTCGTGCCTTGGTGCCACGCAAGCAATGTTGAGCAATAGCTAAAACCTGGGTGTGCTGCCAACGCTGGTTTGGTCACAAATCCAAAACTCGGCAACATATGGGCTGCTAGGAAGAAAATTAACTCCAGCCCAGCCAAAACCAGAACAGACAATGTCACCATTATAGCCTGACAGCAGCTTTGTGTGTTTAATTTGTGGCTTTGCCTTATGTGGTATATTTGGTGTGCACACAGTGCAGGGGCTGGGGCTGGTATTGCCCTCCATGATATCCCTGTCCTGTGCACCCTGGGACAGAGCTGGCACAGGGAGCAGAGGTGGGGGTGATGAACTGTTAAGGAGCCCCACCAGCGCCTCTGTGGCTCAAAATTTAGCAGGCTGGTCCCATGCCCCGGCCGTCGGCGGGTCCCATGCCCAGCTCCGTGACTGCTGACACCGTGGGCATCCACGTCCCTGCGTGCCCCAAGATGCCGTTTGGCCCAGAACTGGTGAACTCCTGGGTTTGCTGCCGATACAACCCAGACAATTGTGCTACGGGTCTGTATTTATTGTCATGCCATTGCTCAGAAATAAATGGTCAACCCCTGAAGCTGTTGCCCGGGAGTCTGTCATCGCACCCCAAACCCGTACCCCGTTGGGCCGCCTCAGGCCCTTGCAGGAGGGCTGGGGCAATGGGCTTGGGGGGGCGGGGGTTGGTTTGAGTTCCTCCGGGGGCTGGAGGGTGCTGGGCTGGTCCTGCAACAGCCGGTTGGCTGAGTTGGACAGCTACGGAGGCCGGGGTGGAGGCGGGCAGACCGGGTGGGTGTCTGGGCTGGTGGGGGCCGGTCGCCCCCCCCGATGCTCCGTGGCTGGTGGGCCGCTTCTCCAGGCACAGGCGATGGCTGCTGGTGTCGGGTCTGGCTCTCAGGGTTGCTGAGGGGGGTGGTCCGGCTGTCCAGGTGTGAGGGGTAGCTGCTGGTGTTGGGCCGGGCTCACGAAGCTGCAGCGAGGTGCCTGCGGAGACAGGAGGCTGCTGAGGCCCTGCTGTGGTGCTGGGCGGGTGCGAGGGTGTGGGGCAGCGCTGAGCATGCTGTGGGGTGCGGGCACTTGGCTGCATGTGGGAGTTGTGGGCACAGAGAGCTCTGTGCAGAAAATGGGGCGCCCTGCACCCCTCGGCCTGGGCTCTGCACGCCTGCCCATGGCTCGTCTCCTCTCAGCCCTGACCATCCTGACCTGCCTGCACTGCACGTGCCGGAAGGAGACCTGACCCCAACAGACCAAAGCTGGGCACAGCTCCTTTCTCAGCGTGCCCGGCAGAGAGCAGCACTCGGCTCCCCTGACCAGATGAGGGGACAGCCTCGGCCCAGTGAGATGCTCTCCATCCTCTCTTTGGAATACGTATCCAAAGAGATACAGATGCCTGCACAGACAAAAACCCCTGCCTGTGCTGAGAACACGCACGCTGGCAGTGCTGGGGTGCAGCTGGGACAGCCTGACTCCTCTCTTTCTCCAAAGCAAGGCCAGTAGCTGGGAAGGCTTTTGACCATGGTCTGAGCTGCTGGGACACCTTGGCCGAGGCAAACATCTGGAATTTATGGCATCGCCTAACAGGGGGTTTGCTGCTGGTAGGTTCACTGGTAGGGAGACATCACTGTTGCGCTTCTCACTTTCTATGGCAATGTCATCCCTTGTTGTTGTTCTTCCTGACCTTGCTCTGCCTACGTCTGTCACTGGCCTGCTCTTGTTGAGGCAGGGTCACTTTTAACTAACACTTGCAACAGTAAGAAGGGGTTTCTGAAAAGAGTGCATGTGTATTGAGAGGCCAGTTCAAGTATCTTACACCAGAAGTCTCAGTAGAGTTTGGCCAGTAACTAACGCGGCACTCCAGAATACCCTACCTCCAAATGCTTCATGGCTAATAGCAGCCATCTAATACAGAAGTTTGGCAGCCCCCCTCTCCCCGCAACAACTCACTGTCTCCTCTTCCTCCACACATAGATGCCACAACACAATACCATCCCAAGCAGCATGGAGCCCAGGATTGCCGCAGCGCCTTCTATGCAGTACTTCTGGAAATCATTGGGATCCATAGCATTTGCATTTCTCTTGCCATCCACACCTGGAGGAACCATTCTGTACGTTAGTGTGTCCTGCACACCCCCGGTAATCTCACAGGAGGCCCGATGTTGCCAGGAAATGTTCTTTCTCACTTTCTTAGGATCCCTGAAGCAGTGGACATCCTGGGGCTGCAACGTTTCCTTGGTTTCAGTAGAAGCAAAGGAAACTCCCAAAGCCATTGCAAATCAATGCACTCTGGAGCCTCTCTTTCTCCTCTCAGCTTTGCTTACACTCTGGGGTGGCATAATCCAGTTTTCCCAGTGTCATGGCTTTGCTACCCCTTCTTGGTGAGCCTTTACATTTGCACACAATTTCTTTTGCGCTCACCCACCTTCGCTCTCCGAGGCGTGCTAGTGCTGCTGCCTGGAGGCTCTCTCTGACCCTTTGGGACAAGTTGTCCCACTGAACAGAACTCATGAGGCCAGATGGAGAGCCCACGGGGGAGCGTGGCTGTTTGACCAATTGCCCCTTTGAGACAGACAGACCAAAACCATCCCTGCGTCAGGGAGTGCCACCCCCAGGTCTCCCTCCCCAGCCCAGCACCCACCCCCTGAGGGAATGGAGTCAGGCCCTCTGGGGAAGACACCTGAACCGCGCTCTCCCTCTGCCTTTTCTCCAGTATGGGCACCGCCTGCATGCCCCCAGTTTCCAGGACTTGCTCCCACTTATGGCCCCCTGCCAGACTGCTCAGTACCTGTATTCGTTCGAAAAAATTCATAGATGCCGGTGTGGTGGGCTTCCCCGGGGTTGGACAGCGCTGCCAAGAATCAGAGAAAGGTAAAGCCTCAGCGTGGCTCAGGCACAGAGGATGCCGGAGGATGGTGCAGGTTCCCCTCTAAGGCCGTGCCCGATCTGTCAGCGCATCCCTTTGGACCTCAGCTCACAGGAGGAAGCCTCCCCGGCTCTGTGGTGCCTACAACGACTCACGGCAAGCTCTGGGATGCAGGTATTGCGGGAGGCACCTTCGATTAAGAGTCCTATTTCCCATCATGTGCTGAGCATGGTTCAGGTGGTCTCGTTCCCAAAATGGCAAAGTTCTGAAACTCCTGTGAACTGGGTGTGGTGAGCGGTGAGCATCTCGCTGCATCCACAGAGGGTTACGAGTGTCTCTCTCTGGCACCCTGATGGCAATAACCTCCACACCCCAGAGAGGACAGTCATCCACAGAGAGCCACTCCCGGCTTCTTTCAGAACACTCGCTCTGGACTAATAGTTTGGCTGCTGACACGGTGTGCAGTAGCAGGCACCAGGGCACGAGCCTGCAGGCACACGGTGATTTTGATTTATGACGCTGGCTGACCAAAGGACAGCAATTACCTGGCACGCCTGTTGATTGAATTGCCCCCTTTTTTTCATCAGAGACTGGCACTGCCTGGCTGCCTCCTTCCTGAAGCGCCTCCTCCTCCACAGTCTCACGGTCCAGCTCTTTAGAAAGAAAGTGGGTCAGTTTCATTAGATGCAACCGTTCCTTGTCAGGAACAGAGTATCTTCAGGAGGCAATACTTCTCCAAATACATTAATAACGCTTAGAAACAAAGCCTGGGCATTTGGCGGTGCACCTAGTCGCTGGTTCAAACGACGAGTCATTCATGGAGAAAAAATTAAGCGCTAGGCACTTTCCAGTTTACCAGTAGACAGCAAATCCTGACCTGCTGAGAGACTAGGGGATTGCATGTGATCGTCTTGTTTGCATTCCACTTAGTGCATTTTTGGCAAACTGCAAAAGGATGGTAAATTGCTTCCTTCAGAGAGGACGGGAAGACGCTGTAGCCAGTTCAGCTGGGGAAAGAGCCCTTCTGAGCAGCACTTGCCATCATGCCAACTCCATCACACGGTCAGGGTGACAGGCATGCGTGGTGGACTGAACTGCAAGCTCTTGCAACCATATTCTGGGCACTTTCACAAGCGGCAGTGAAGAGCCCACAGTCCCCCAAAACAAAAGGAAAACCACAACCAAGTTATCTGAAACACAACCAGAAACAGACAGCTAACCCACCCAAGACTGAATGAACAGCCCTTCGCTTTAGCTGCCTTCAAGTTAGGTGTGCGGCCTCAAGCTGGGTGTCCAGCTTCCACCTGTCCCTGACCCTGAGGTGTCACCAACAGACCTCAGACCTTGAGGGGAACAACGAGGCTGGACCAGGCTGTGAAGCTGGGGCTGCTCCAATCCTGGCCAGGGCATGCCTGCAGCCCAGGCAAAGTCTGCCAGTCTCAGCGACCCCAAGCTGCCTGCGCATCCTGCTTGTCCGTACATACGTCTAAAACCTCAGCTGCCCACATCTTCTGGTTCAGAGTGATAGATACCTACCACGTGCTGCTTTGTCCAATTCCTTCAGGATTTCCTTTAGGTCTTCTGATGATTGCTGGGAACGCTTTCCTGTTTCAGCTTTATACTTTGCTCTTTGAGGACCTTAATGGAAAGCATAAAGTTAAATTTCTCACGACTAAAATACTGAAAAGGAGTGGTTAGTCTGTGAAGTCAGTCAAGACTGACTACTCACCCCTGGGATGCCAGGTGAGGTCCAGTGCAGGATCCAGCCGAGGAGCTGGAAGAGCTCTCCCTCTACCCATATCTACAACCAAACACCCACGAGAAGCTTCCATCATACACTGTGATACTGTCATAACTGAATAGCACAACATATAAAGGGATCACGTAGCAACAGGGCACACACGATGCAGGTCTATATTCTCACACCTGCTGCAAGAGATGCCTCACTCACGTTTGGGCTTTGAGCTGGCACCTCTCAAAGGAAGTAAAAAGCTGTGACATACCCATGAGATCTCCCTGTGCATCAGCCCTGGAACCCAGCCGGGAAGCTGGATGTCCATTACCTCCAGCCATGTCTGTAAACAAACCAAACAGAGAAGCTCTCGTGAAATCTTTAAATGTACTTCTTCAGATCTGAACAGCAGTGAATGCAGTTGAAACGCAGGATTGCTCCATGTCGCTCATCTCTCCCTTCCTCTCAGGAGCATTGTGCAGACAGTTACCGGGTGCCTGGACCATGCCGGTCTGAAACAAACCGTGCACGGGGCTGTCGGGAGAAAGGACTCCCTGGAGCTCACACCAGCTCTAAACTCAACCCCAACAAGCCCGCTGGCTTTGCAGCAGGCACTGGAAAGGCTGGGAAAGAACGCTAGAACACTTTGCAAGGCAGAGCTCCCTGGGGCGCATCGCTGAGCCTGACCCATTCCCTCTCTGCTCTTCTGCATGTTTGAGCATCCACCAAGAAAATATTAAGTTAAATTTCATATGAACAGAATATTAAAAGCTAAGTGCTCACTCATGCGAGTGTTTCCAGGCCATGTGTAACAACCCTCAAGGGCCGGATGGACAAACATACAGCCCCTTACTGGGAGATCTCATCTGTGCACAACAGAAGCCCACACGAAAGCACTGGTGGAAAAAAATGATTGTTCACATGTCTCGTGGAGAAGAGCCCGTTGGCCAGGGAGAGGCTGCACCAGCGCTGTCCCATTTGTTCCCTGGGGCTGTGGGCTGGGACTGGGTGTCCCATGGGGACCTGGGTTTGCCCAAGAAGAATGCTGCCGGGCTAGAGCTGGAATGCTGCTGTTTTCCTCAGCAGACATCTCCTGAGGACAGACGTCTCTGAGGCTGAAAGCTGGGACCCAGCCAGGGAGCAGCAGAGCCACGGCCCTGGGCACAGCTGTGACAAGCCCAGGGGTTCGAGAAGCACTCCCGCGGGCTATTGCCTGGCCCCTGTGGTGCTGCTCCGGCCCTGGCACACAGGCTGGGGGAAAGGCTGCCCCGGGGCAGGGTGGCACAGGGCCAGCTCTAGGGATGGTTTCTCACCGCTCCGGGCTCCAGCCTTCACCTGGAAAATGCCCCCGCAGCAGCCGCGACCCCTGCGTCTCCCCACAGGGCGTCTGCCTCCTCTTACCTGTGGAGCTGGCCATGGCTCACCCAGCCCAGCCCGGCCCCGCTGCTCTCCCAGCCCTGCCCCACCACGACCCCAGCCCCGCTGTCAGCCCAACCAAGGGGCAGTGGGTGCCGCGCTATGCTGCCAGGGCTGGGTGCTGGCCCTCACCTGCCTGCCTACCTAATTCCCGCGCTCGCCACGGAGCAGCCCCGATGCCCTGGGCTTGCAGGGCCACCAGGAGGAGGATAAGGAGGCAGGCGGGGGCCACGGCCCCCCGCGCCTGAACCATACTGCTGCTGCTGCTGCTGCTGGCACTGCTAGCACTGCTGGGGTGTGCCCACGGCACAGCACTGTATATCATGGCACAGCACGGCACAGCAGGGCTCTATGACCTCACAGCCTGGCCTCCCCACCCCATCCCCACATTTCACCTCGGGAGGGCAGGGCTCCTGGAGGGGAGGGACACTGAGCCTGCCCCTTCCTGCCCCCCCTCCGGCCGGGGCCTGTGCAGTGGAGGCCCCTCACCTCGTGGCCCTGTCCCAGGCGTCACGTCATGGCCGGCTCTCCACAGCACTGGGGCGGCCAGCACGGCCAGGAGCAGCTCGCTCAAATGCGGTTCTGTGTTTCCTGGTGCAGGCAGGTGCTGAGGGGCTGCACCCAGGCTGGCCTGCACCGTGGGGCTTCTCTTGGGAGCTGCCCTGTGTGGGAGCACCGCGGCAGCATGCTGCCCCGGGGACTGAGGGGCAGGGTGTGAGGAGCAGCTGTGCCGCCAGCTGAGTCACGGCGCAGCAAAACTGACCAACCCAGGCTAATCCTGATGCAGTTCAGTGGAAAACACTGCTTTGTGGCTTGGAGGGGATTCTGGCCAAAGCACTCGCATGAGAAAGAGTCTTTGCTACATCTCTTTGCAAGGCGTGGGACTGTTTTGTCAAATGGGTCACAAGACAGAAGGTTTTAAAAAACCACCCCAGCTTTAGGGAAGGTGCAGACCAGCAACAGCTTTCTGTCCCAGCACATTCTGTGTGGGAGCAGATGCTGTATATTTTCCATTTTGGAGCTGGAGTCTGGCTAGAGTCAGAGAGTGCTGGGACCGTCAGGTGGTTAGGATAGCACAGATCCCCAGTGTTGGTGGGGCGTTTCAAGGGAAAATTGAGCTTTCCATCCTGGCTCATTCCGTCCTGAACAGATGCTGTACGTTTTGAATTTTGGAGGTATGCTCTGGCGAGCGTGAGAGAGAGAAGGGACCATTAGGTCAAAAAACTGATTTTGCTTATGAGAGGCCTTGCAACAGGGTTTGTGAGCCTGGCTTTGCCTCATACCTCTCTTCCTGCTTGCTGGCCATGGCTGCTCCTGGCTCTGCCATGGTGGTGAGCAAAGCAGGGGTCTTTCAGGAGGCACATCTGTCTGGCATGCCACGGCCACCTCTATTCCATGGTCAGCAGGCTCTTCTGAGTGCAGCTCTGGAAAGCAAAAGCATGAGGAATGAGGTGCATTGGGGTCAGCTGAGCTTTAAAAGTCACGTCTACACCTCATGACTCAGTAGGGCAAACTAGATCTCCGTCAGCTCTCTGATGCCGTGTGCTCTGCAGCCCCTGAGCCCTCCTTGAGAAGGATTCCTAAAACACCATGTCGCACAGAAGAAGTCAGACCACCGTGAAGAAGAACAAATGGTTCTTGGTTGAGTCTGTAGTTGAGTAGTGGCAAAGCAAATGCAATAGAAGGACACTGACAGCCCATCTGCTAACTGTCTATGTTGAAAACATGTTTATCTCTTCATCACCTGATCTTCCTGAGAGGAAAAGGCAGAAAAGGGAAAACACAATCGACTGGGTCAGGACAAGCATGTTCTCTTCCTACCCCTGCCAGAAAAGCCCTTGAGGAAACAGCACACCTGAAACGTGTCTACTTGATGGGAATTGTACCCGTCTCCTACAGCAGAGCTAAGAAACCTTCCTCAGAAAATCAGAGAATCATAAAATAAGGGCTCTTCAGTACACCAGATGATCTATACTCGTCAGTGGGAAGGGCACGACACCAAAACTTCCCCACCAGACCAGGTCAAATGGTATCTCAGCGGAGAAAAGCCTCTGCGTGGCTGGGCAGCAGTGCAGCAGGCTCAGTGGGGCCCGAGCTGTGGGAATGTTCACAAACCTCAGGCCACGTCTGACGAGCCTCTGGCAAGAGTAAAGAAAGCAGCCCTGGCTTGTTTCCCAGAGTGTGCGCTGAAACCTGAGGAAAGGTCACTGACCCTCTGGAAAGAGGTCACCCTCCTTAGCCTAATTTGTTAGTGTTAAAAGCAGCAAATTCAAGGGTGTTCTAATGGCAAGGATTCGAGAACCTTAACCCGAGGTGGTGTTCCCAACTGCATCAGGAATTGAGTGTAGTAGGTGCGGCTGGATCCATGAGTGTTTGGGTTTAGATGAACTGAAAACCCCTTCAGCATCCTACCTGTCCGCACATCAGCACACTCCCTGCCCCCCTTGGGCTCAGATGCTTTTGGCTGCGCTGCCTCTGCGCTCACTGTTTGGCCACCGCTTTTCTGTGGATTTCTGTCTGCCTTTGAGTCTGAGGACAACAATGTGGGATCCTCTGGGCTGAGGGGAGGGGAAAAAAAAAAATCCAGATTACTTCTTGTATGTAAATGCTACTTAGGCTACAGGCTGGCCAGACTTATACGGAGAGCTTTAAACTAGATTTAGTGGGGGATGAGGAGGAGGGAAAGGAAGAAGAGGAGGAGGATGAGAAAAAAGATGATGAGGAAGAACAGGAGAAGAATAAACTGGAAAAGAGGGAAGGGGGAGGAGGAGGAGGAGGAGGAAAAGGAAGATCGGGGGGAGGAAGAACAGGAGGAGGAAAAACAGGAAGCAAAAGAACAGCAGCTCTCCTCAATCATGCAGGCCCCTTCCTGGGGCCCTCCTTGTTCCCAGTGGTGGGTGCCAGAGCGCTGTTCCTGCTCTCTCCTCACTGGTGCATTAACTGAATCTGTGGTGTCCGTGTGGGGCCTTGATAATGCTACTGCGTGGGCACCGTGTATGTGACTGGCAGGTTCTCGGCATTTTTGTGACTGCTTCTCTTGTTTCTTTCAACAGGAAAACCTTGATCAGTACTCCCCAGGAGCTAAAGAAATGCAAAGAACTGAGAGAGAAAGAGGAGGGCGTGTAGGTTAGTTCTGGTTGAAAATGTATTTGGCTGTGTTCTAGCCAAAAGCCTTGTCTTCAAAAATGCAAGTGAGCTGAACTACTGGGTACTTCTCATCCCTACAAGGATTTTCAGGCAGCAAGGCCAGCTGCCGGGGTGTGCAAACAGCTCCTCCCGAGCATGGAGAGAGGTGTGCGAGAAGACGGTGCTGTTCCTGTTGGCGTGTACCTTCAGTCATTGGATTGAAGGCTATCAGAGCCCTGTGTGACGGCACATTCAGGGTGCTCCAGTTGGGCTGGGAGATGGCATGCGCAGGGAAAAATATTTGCCCTGTAGTTCTATACTTTGCAACCTAGCCTCCTGCCTCAGTCGGCACGGGCCGGTTGCGAAGTTTTTGTGACACGGACTCAGGGCTCAGCTGTGGGCGTGGGGGGGGGGGGGGTTGCCGGATGAGGCCCAGGCAGTGCCAGACAAAGGCCGTAGAGGGGGTAGAGCAAGTTGGGCAGCCGGTGCAGCGCCAGCTCCCGGATGTCGGCATGCGAGCCCCGGCCAGCGATGCCTGCGAGCCCCAGCCAGATGCAAGCTGTTTTCTGTGCTCAGCTCTGGCCTCCAGGGCGGCTGCAGCTCCTTCCCAGCACGGGATCCAGCTCACCAGCGGTGGTGGTGGTGCTGGGGCAGTGACGGTGGCCTCCGTCCTCCTGGCGTTGATGCTAATGAGCGTGGTTTCTCCCATGGGTGCCTGCCACACAGCGCAATGCCCTGTCTTCCCATGCTCTTGGTGGCCATCCCCAGCCCAGCTCAGCCAACCCCTGCGTTAAGCCCCCACTGCGCAAATGACCGCAGGCAGAGAGGGACTGCAAAGCGAAGACCCAAGTCTTTTAATGAGTGAAGCAAGGAAGAGGGATGTGGGAGAGGGCCGGGGCTGGAACGGGTGGGTGCAGGCCTCTGCCTGCTGCTGTTGCTGGGGCTGCCGGTTCCAGGCAGAGGTGGGGATGGCGGTGGCGGGGCTGTCAGTAGCAGGCTGGGGTAGAGGTGGCGGTAGCGGGGGTGTTGGTGCCAGGCCGGGGTGGGGATGCTGGTTGCGGGGCGGTTGTTCCTTTGAGTAGTAACCGCCAGGTGGCGCCGTGGCTGCAGCCTCTGCGTGGCAGGGGGCGTGGCCTGTTCTCTGGGGGCGGGGCCATCGGGGGCACAGGCTGCAGCAGCGGAGGTGGCAGGGGGCGGGTGTGTGATGGAGGGCAGAGAGGGCTCCCTCGTAGTGGAGCGGTGAGTGCGTCTGCCCCGCCTCGCCCCTGTGCCCACTGCTGTGCAGCTTCCTCCCAGAGCCGGGGCCTGGCGGGCGCTTGCAGTGGCACGTGGCCTGGTGGCGCCGGGAGCCGTGGGGCCAGGCCGGGCCCTGGCAGCGGTGTCGGTGGCGGCTGGCAGCGCTGTGTCGCCCGTTCCGTTGACCGTATCGCAGCCCCCGGGCAGCGGGGAGCCGTAGCTTGAAGCGTGGGGGGCCGGGTGGGCGGAGTGGGTGAGGGTCCTAGGCCGGGGAGTTTAACCGCCGGGCCAGCGGTTGCAGGCCTGCGTTCTGCGGGGTTTGGGTTGAGCGGCCGCGTGAAACCTGTTCCCTCCGGCTGCATGAGGGACCCTTGCCCGCTGGCGTCCCCCTGGGTTCTAGGTGCTCGGCAGGCCCATTGCTGCTGTTGGATGCTCTCGGCTTGCTGCTTCCTGCGTGCTGTCCACTTCCATCCGTCGATGTCCAGCTACGCCTCGCACAGGGTTTACGGATGTTTGGCCACCCGGCGCGCCACCATCTTCTTGCTCTTCCTGGGTGGCGTGTTGTCCTGCGGGGAGGTCTCCTGCGTCATGGGGGTGCCGGCTGGTGCGGGGCGCTTGGCCTTCTTGCCACCTGCCTCTCCCGATCTGGGCACCACACGGCCCGAGACGACGCCTGGCGGCAGCGGCAAACAGCTCAAACGGACCCGGGGCTGCCTCCGCAGAGCCTCCTCCACCACTTGGGCCATGCGCTGGGGGGGGGCCAGGGGGCTGGGCAGGGGACTCAGGAGCGCAATGCGCAGGGGGCTCAGTGGGGGACTCTCCTGGGGATCCTTGAGGGAATCCTTGCGGGGACTCTGCAGAGGGCTGTCCTCTGATGTCTCCTCTGAACTCTCCGGAGAGCCCTCCTCAGAAGTCTGCAAGGGACTCAGCGGCAGCCAGGCGGGGAGGTCGGTTGTCAGCCCACTCTCCTTAGCCTTGGGGTCCTGCAAGGGAGAGGCCGCCACCCCCCAGAAGGGGTCGGCGTCCCCCAGCATCGGCACCGCCAGATGGTCCACGGTGCAGTCGCTGTCCTCCCCATCCTGCAAGAAGTCGGGGACATCGTTGAAGGAGGCAGTGCTGGCAAGGCGGTCGGGGCCGTCGACGAGGATGTTTTCGCTGACCACCAGCATCGCCACTTGCTCCTTGTTGCAGCTGCCCTCTGCCCTATAGTCCAAGAGGTGGGGGAGCTTGTTGAGGGATGTGGTCAAGTTGGGGACATTGGGGCCATAGGAGAAGGTGGGACCTTTTGCGTAAGAGCAGGGCCCAGACGTTTTCAATATTGATGGCCAAAGGCGGGCGATGGCGAAAGGGCATGCTGAGTCGCATGTCGGAGTTTTTAGATGCCTAAAGGAGCCTGCAGCTCCAGGGTTAATAGGGCTGTGAATGGAGCCATGGTAGAGGTTTCAGGAAAGACACAGCGTTCGGGGCTGGCAGGTTTCGCCTGGGAGCAGGGCCCGGACGTTTTCAATTT